>NC_140466.1:25376456-25676456 GCF_051167445.1 Perissodus microlepis | reverse complement strand
GCTCTGCCACCTCGCCCACCTCCCCGACCATGGCCAGCAGAAGGTTGCGGGGCTGGTGAAACTGGTTCCAGTCCCGCTCGTCCGTAAAATCGGCCTGCATGCGCCTAATATCCTCGATGGAGGGCTCGGAGCTGAAGGTGAACCTCTGCGGCCGCTTCGACTGCGGCGACGCCTCTGCACCATCTCCGTTTACCGCAGCTGTGTGCGCCTCTTCATTGACCCCACACGCGTCTTTTCCGTTTGTTGCCATCATTTTCTGTGTGTTTAAACAAACTCCGAGGCTTGTAAACAACCCGCCGCTCTCCTATCCAGTGAAGAAGTCCCGCCAGTTCTCAAACCGGAAATGATGCCTCTTTACGCGGAAGCTGGAAAATACACAATGCTGGGGCTTGTAGTTTTAAACCTCAGCTAGCGGCGTAGGCTAACTGCTAGCTGCTGCTTAAAAAAACTACAATTCCCGTGTTTGTCAGAGCAGCGACACCAACATGGCTGCCTCCTGTGTTGCAGCAAGTGAGCTGCTCAATAATATAAAACAAATATCAGCCTTGCGTCCAAAGGCTTCGTACGCAGTTAGGGCCGTGAGCACCACAAGCCCACAGTGCCACGCTCAACTCCCGCAGAGGGCACGAAGGTAAGAAAGGGTGCTGGGTTATTGTGTGTGCGTGTGTTTATCGTCTCTGACCTGCAGGTTAACCTGCATGTTGCCTTGGTGTTGAGCTATAATAATACCTCTTTAGGGTCTTCTTATTAACAGCAGCCGGGTGAGAAAAGTCATTAACGGCAGCCTCCACTTGTCAGCCTGGTGAAAAACACTGCAGACAAAAGAACATTACTGCGTATGCGACATGATACGCGATTTCATCAACAAAATACGCCCTGAACATTATGCATTCATGTGGTCGAACAGCTTAATATACGTTTATTAGTCTTTTAAACGACATTTGGAGTATAAGCTTTATCTTGTGGCTCGGTTAAAAACAGTTAGCAGAGGATGGTTTCGATCCAAGTTGTTAAAAAAGAGTTTGTTAAAAAACTACCATCATAGTTTCAGTTTAGGTATGGTTATGTACCAGATTATTTTTACTACTTCCTGGATACTCAACTGGCTGCCTTGGAGCAAAAAAAAATGTCATGTTACTTTTATTCTACTTAAATAGTTCAGTTTCATGTGGCTTTATGCTTCTAGCCCAATTTAAAATTAGTTATTTTTCTTTTTGCTCTGTTTTATGTGAAAGCTATAGAGTAGCTAAGGAAAAAACACACATTGTGTGTCTATATTAGATAAAGGATGTTGAATATGGAGCTGTCAGGCAGGAGGAAAAAGAGGGAGACTACAGAGAAAATTCATGGGTGTAATGAAGGAGGACATTTAGAGACCTGGTGATACCAGGGGGTGCCTTTTGCTAAGCATAGGCGATGTTGTCTTTATCAGTTTTATTTAGCTTTTCAAAGGGTTAAGGCAACAGTACAGACAGCAGTCTCTGTGCTTTTGTCACTCGAAGAGACAAGTTATCCATCTGCCATGGTCACAGGATGCCGTTAGAACACTGTAATAACAGATGACGTCAACATGTGGTGCAATGTGAAAGATTACACGGAGACAGAATAAGACAATATTGAGCCTTTCATTCAGGATGCTCACCAAGCCTCTTACATCTGTGGCATAAATCATGTTACTGTCGTGCAGTGTATCATACATCAAATGCAGTCTGTGTCTGAATAACAGGATGCCACGAGTTAAACAGATTAATGCAGACAGACATTTTAAGCTTTTCATCTCTGAAGAGTGCTTTAGGATTGCGTGCATGTTTCAGCTGAGAGAAACTACACAATATCAGTCCACTATGTACCAGTCACACTCCTTTAGGATATTAAATCAAGGCTACAACATAATGCAATTTAAATAACTACTGTATTATTATGGGCTCTTTACTTTACAGTATAAGCACCTTAATGCAATTGTGGTTGTGGTTTGGCACTACATAAGCAAAACTGAATTGAATTGAATTGAATTGAACATCAAAGTGCCACCTGAGTAGAACATCTGTTGTGGCGCAGACACTAAGCTTTCCTACTAGTTTTTCTCATTGGTCACAGATATAACTGTGGCTGCAATTCTTTTTGCTTGTATCTAGATACAAGCAAAAAGCTATTTTTTTTTTACTTCTCATCCATAAATAATATGCTCTTTCACGCGATTCAGTTTATTTTGAAAAGTCTCAACAGGATCTTGAGCTTTATTGTGAAAGGTTTATGTGGAACATAAACAAGCGGACACGCGAAGGTGTTACCGTCGTTGTTGCTAACCACAACGCATAAAAACAGGCGCTTGTCCGTCCGTAGTGTGGTTATATTACATATAAGAGAAAGAGAGAACTTTAAGAAATTAATATAGCCACTACAGTGACCATCAGAACGATGAAAAAATATTGCCGTAAACAGTTTATTTTGCGACACCACCAAACAAACGATAGCGTAAAATGAAATGATAGATGTTTTTATATCGTCATCCGATATATATCGTTATATCGAACAGCCCTAAAGAAGATTATTATTTACTCTCTCTGTTAGGATTATATTTCATTTAGATGATTGATAAAAAAAAAAAAATCCTCAGTGCCTGAAAGTGAGCTTAACTTTCATATTGTCAGGACACCACAACACTACCAAGAAACTGTAAGTGGGACCAGAAGTGGAAACACTAACTTTTCAAAAGCAAAGCCAGAAACTGAACAGCTGTTTTGACTCGTGCTGTGCCGTTCATTCATCTTTGAGTCTGTTATGGCGTTTTTCAAGTTTTTATTAATGAACTGAGAAAGTGTAGTTTCATAAAGTTGTGTCATTTGCAGCCTACCCACATTTGTTCCTGTGGGCCACATTGTAGGTCAGAATAAAGTTTTTAGGGCTTAAGTTAAGTTATAGTCTCCAAGCCCAGCCTCTGGCTTATTTGACAACAGCTGTAAACAAAACAAAACACAGGTTTCTGCATACATTATTGAATGCAGAATTTATTAAAGTAGAATATGAACTGACAGAATAAGGCCTTTCAAGGTGAAAGGTCCCAGTGTCTGAACATAGTTTCAGAGCCATATGGGAAGATGTCCTTGCAAACTCTTTGGAAAAGGACAAAACGTCTTCTTCTTCTTTTTCTTCTTCTTCAACTTCTTTTGTGCTTTTGCTTCCTTTGTGAGAAAACAGTGTACATCAAAAGCACTGCCAATTATAAAGTGTAATTGTAGGCATCTAAACACACTTCAAACCCATAACCCGCACAAAATTTGCTCATTTCCTTAACACCTCTAAGCCAGATTGTATTTTCCTTTGCCATAGTACACAAATACAGCCCACCTGTGTAGTTGAATTTTCTTTCATGTTTTTTGTTTCTGTACCGCGTGTCTCAGTGCTCCCCAGCAGCTGGTCGGCGTGGTGGGTTTGGAAATTCATGCTCAGATTAACTCCAGTACCAAGCTGTTCTCCGGCGCTCCGGTTCGCTTCTCGGCTCCTCCGAATTCCCTGGTGTCATTCTTCGATGCATCCTTACCCGGCACATTACCTGTAAGTTATGCTTCATGTGATTAGAATAAACGTAACCTGTCATTCTTAGATCATCTGTCCCCATAATGTCCCCGTGTGTCCCCAGGTCCTGAACAAGCGCTGCGTCGAAGCAGCGGTGATGACAGGACTGGCTCTTAACTGCGCCGTAAATAGGAAGTCGCTTTTTGACAGGAAACACTACTTTTACGCTGACCTCCCTGTAAGTTCTCGTTTTCCTGTCCTCAGTTTTTACTTTCTGTGCAGCATCTAGGGATCGGTGGGAAGGAGAGTGACAGCACAGGAGACAGGGGTTATCTAAGAGACAGGACTCATTATCATCCTCCACGCTGCTTCCTTGCTTTGACTTTTATGCAAGCTGTGCTCGTCTGCTTTCCGCCTTTCCATCACAACTGTTCCGGTGAACTCTCCCAGCCGTGAGCTCTAATTTAAATGGTGAGCAAGTCTTGCAGAAGAAGCAAAAAGCAGTGTTTTCCCCACATACACAGAAAAATAACACTGAAAATGACCAGTGCTTTTAACTTGCCAGCTCATTTCCTTCAGTTCACTTCAATTTTTTTATTATCCACAGGTCATTGCCTCCTCCATGCTGTTAATTTGGTGCTTGCTCTCTTTTATTTACTTAATTTCAGTCATTATCAGAATTGGAAAAACCATACATGAAGTAACTGGATGGAACTGCACAGATTCACAACTTATCATATTAACTGTGAGCTAATATTATAAATTGTAAATTAAATAGTGAAAGTAAAATAGTTGGGTGAGCAGAGGCTGAATGATCTCCAGTCATTAACCAATAATGGGCTCTATTTGGATATTGGCTGCCGGCCATTTTCTTAAAGTGGATGTTTGTGTTTTGTAATGTTGGCTATCGCACTCTTAATTGAAACTATCCATATGGTTACTGTTGAATACCCCCTCTTAAAGCAGCAGAACGGATCCAGCCAAACCAAAACTTGTAGCAGTGTAAAGTTCGAGTGTGTGCTAAACTCATAGAGTGTATGTAAAGAAAAAAAAATGGACAAAGCCATCGTGATGTCAGCCATAGGTTTCTGAAGCTCTGCTTGGAGATTTTGTTAGCATCATCTTAGCCGCCTTCATGTTGCTGGTTTGAAGCCCAGAGAGTAGAGTGCTAAGCATCTCACAAACAGAACCACAGATACCTGCTAAGCATAATACAAAAGTTACTAGATTTTGACACACCAAAACTGGTGGTCAGAAAATTGCATTTAAAACATGCCAGTAGAGATCAACACCACAAATGCAGCCAAGAGATCCAATTCAGTAACCAGGACTTTCAAAGGTGTTGCGAAACAGCATCCCGCTGCAAAGCAAACACACTCCTAATTTAGCTTTTAAGACCCCAAGATGCTTAAACTCCCATCACTTGGTGCAGTAATTGCTCCATGACCTGGAATACGCACTCAGACTTGGATGTGCTAATTCTCATCTCCTCTGCACTTTTTTAAGTCACTGGGGATTGGCTTTAAAAAAAGAAAAGAAAAATGCACCGAATGGGAAAAGAAGGAAACAAAAGTGACAAGGCCTTTGTGACTGCAGGCTCTAATGTTATAGTTGGCTGCTGAATGTCTATATGCTGTGGTGTGTATCAACATGCAAAGTCATGCATAAATAGAAAAACAGAGGAAAAAAAACTTTTTATCTTGAAGTGAGAGAAGAAAAATTAATAAGTGAATGTTAAATTAAACATATTATTTAAAATTAAAAAAAAAAAACAGGACATGTAAGAGAGAACATGAAAGAAGGTAAGGAGGGTTGCTAAACGTCCCCAGCAGGTATGGCCCCCACAGGAGTAGGTCACAGGGGGCCAGGGCATGCAGTATTTAAATATCTAACGGCAGGATGTATAAGCTGAATAGTAGCAATACTGGAAGAGATACCCCAACCTCCCAAAAAACCTTCTTTAACGGTGATATTTCCATTAAACTGTCTTGCCCAAGTCATATTCACTTTGCTTTCTGGAATGGAGTGCTTGCATGGAAAGGTTTCTCAACCCTTCAGTAGCCCTGGGGTAATTTTACTGCCATTATAAATGACATTTTAAGGCTTGGATGGAACAGACAAAATGTCATGGGAGGTCTACAGTGACTTAGCCAACAGAGACCTCCTGCTAATAAATCTAGAAATTTCTCAAAAGAAAGGTGTAAGAGAATTTTACTTTTCAAGTTTGTTTTCAAAGTGTAGCCAGCCCTGGTAAGACATTTTGCTAACAGAGCTTTGGGCAAAGTAATGAAGAGGGTAATTATGGACTAAATAAAAGTTTCATTTTCTTTGGAGTGTACCATATTTCAATGAAACTGCTCAAAGAAGTTGATTATGGAGAGTAGCAAGCAAAAAACAAAAAACTTTAGCTGGTGGTTTTATTTATTTACTTTCTCATCTAACTTGACTTTATTGTGTGCAGATGTGACTGCATAAGCATGATGAAGAACATCCATTATATGCAGATCTTTACAGACTGACGTTCTCCCGTTTAATTTTAGGGGAATTACTGATTTTGTGGCAACAGTGCACATTTTCACTGTTGTAAATGATACATTGTCTCCTCTCAAACTTCATCAATCTTCCAGCAAAATCCCCTCCAGAAGCGCGGGGATTATTGTTGGGCTCCTCTCGCTTTCTTGCATGTTTGCAGAACTTTACATCATCTCCTTTGGATTCATCCTCAACACACACGGCAGGATTAAGATTATTATTTTTCTTTTGAGAACTCGTGCCGGTAGGTTTTATCCCAAAGCCTTATTGATGTTTTAAATACCTAGTGTAGTCTGCTTTATAATCACATAGTTTCCATTACTCTCACAGCTGCTTAAAGAGGGTGGTCTGTCTCAGTGAAGCAGCTTGATAATCTCAGAGTCAGAGTGGCTTTAATTATGCAGATGATGGAATATTCTTCACATTCGACCAAAAGTTTGAGTGCAGTCTGTGCTCGTAAAAACCAAACGTGGAACAGGATCGAGGGAGAAATTATCCCGCCCTTGAAAAATACATTTGTAAATTGCATTGTACATTATTGATATGTTCCAGTAGAAATCCCTGATTGCATTTTGTAAAACACCACAGTTGCTCATTAAATGATTAATGCCGCTGTCCGAGCAGCATTCCTTCATTGAATTGAAATGGCAGGCAAGGCACATATATAAAGTTTTTAACAGCCCTTTAATAACATGCCTCAGCAGCTCCACGCTCATCTAAATAATTACAATTTCCTTGAGATATTAAGTTTCCAAATAAACAGACATGGCCTGGCCATTGAAGCTTTGACTTGTGTTTAATGAGAGAAATGAAATGTCTTCGTGACCTCGGCGGGGTAGCCGAGGAAAAACATCGGTGTGCAGGGGCGAGGAATTAGACGACCGACTGAGTCTTGTTTGTTTAGACTTTGGAATGAGTCAGAAAATGACTCAGGGGCTCACAATGTGGAAAAGAGTTGAAAGTGTGTGTGTGCGCATTTGATCCTGCTTGAAACGGCGTGTGAGCAGACATGCATCTGTACGAGTCTCAGGAAGTGCTCATTAGGGCTCCGTGTGCTGTCACAGAGTAATTGCGAAAGCTTAATGTGGGTACAAGGATGCTGTTAACAGTAAACATGGCTCATCCAAAAAGCAGCTGATTTATTATGCAGGAAATGTAAATGGTCTCCACTTATTCAGATGCTCCCTAATGTCAGTAGTTAGTTGCACTTTCGCCTGCAGAAATTGTCATTTTCAATGACCAGAGACAAAACTCGTGAAAGGATTAAGTGGGAAAGGGGGGATTTCTGATGAGCTGCAACGGTAGTCACAAAATCTTGCAGATTTACAGATCAAATCCACCAAGAGGAGCAGAAGTTGAAAAAGAACATCCCCAGGAATCTTGTTGTTTTCTTCCTGTTTCTTTTAAAAGGAGGAGTTGTGGAAGTGATTGATTGTGTCGATCAGGCGCATTGTACAAACAGACTAACAGCCCCCCCCCCCATCTCTTCTCCCACGTCCTCAGTCTCCTTAGCATAAGTATGATTAATGTTTAGGTCTTGTGATGTGGTTGCCATGGTAACGTCGAAATTAATACTCGGGGCAGCAGGTTCTTCTAGGAATAGAGGAGCTCATGAAATATTGTGCTTTTGTGAGCAGAAACCTTGAGTGAAATGTCAGCTCCTCCTGCATTATGACAGCCGAGCCAATCGCCGCGTCTAACTGACGCTCCGCGCCAGACCTTTACATGCAGCCATGACGCTGCAAAAACTCTACTGCGAGACTTCACGAAACAGTCTTAATTAAAAGGATGTATTGGTTAAACAAACTGAAGGATCATTTCTTCATTCAGTTAAAAAGGAGATGAAATTCCTATTTTAAACACATATACACTCACTGACAATTTATTAGGTATGCCTTGCTAGTACTGGATTGGACCCTTTTTTGCCTTTAGAGCTGCTTTAATTCTTCATGGCACCAGTTCAACAAGGTGCCGGAAACATTCCTCAGAGATATGTGGGCCATATTGGCATTTAACAAACCAGTCTTCAACCAACCAGCTATCCAGCACTCATATATTTCACTATACTTTAATTCACATAGCAGCTAACATAATAATTATAGGACATGTCTTTTAATCACACAGTAAGTTGGGGCATGTTTTCAGGTTCTATTTTTTATTGAATTTTTTTGTATTGTATTTTCTTGTTTTAGGCTGGATACCAGATCACTCAACAACGTTTGCCAATCGCAGTAGATGGCGTGCTTACTTACAGCTTCCTTGGAGGGAAAAAGAGGAACCAGGTGATGAGAAAAAATGTGACCATCAAACAGATTCAGCTGGAACAGGACAGCGGCAAGAGTCTCCACGATGACGTCCGCAGCCAGACACTCATAGACCTCAACAGAGCAGGTAGCAGTACAGAGGAAGAGTCTGCTCAATGAAAAAAAAATCAATGATAAATCAGTCCTGCTCATCTGTCTTGTACATCCAATAGTAGCAGCTTATTCCTGTGATTGTCCTGATGCCATTTAAAAGCCGTCACTGAGCTAAACCGGTCTTTGCTTGATTTATTTTTTTATCAAGAACTACAGCTAAAAACAATTGGACACCGGCAAATACTGTATTTACTGCATATTTACTACTCATTGATTAGCTGTTTACTCCGCCACTGAACTGGTATTTAACAATCACTGGAAGAAAAACCTCAGAGTTATGTGTCAGAGGCCTGAGGGCTGCCAGTGTGTAGCAGCAGGTGTTTGGCAGTTGACTTTCCTAAACCATCTTTTGATTAAGAAATTAAACTATTTTTAAGAAGATGTTTTTATGATTGACAGACAGCAGCAGCAGCTGGAAAAGTCATAGAATTCCAGTAATAATGTTTTGATTTTAAAAAACTAATATTAGGTTAATCAACAAAGCAAGGGTTTATCACTGAGCTCCAGACCCTTGAGATGTGAAACGTTGCTGTCTTCAGGTGTAGGTCTGATGGAGCTGGTGATGGAGCCAGACATGAGCTGTGGAGAGGAGGCTGCTGCAGCTGTCAGAGAGCTGCAGCTCATCCTGCAAGCTCTAGGCACCTGTCAAGGCAACATGTCTGGTATGGAAATCACTCTCTGTCTCTCTCCTTCTCTTGTGCTTCCAAGCTGCCACACTTCTAAACCTAAACTTAACTCTCTCCGCGTGCATCTATTTACCTCTTTTTGCTCAGAGGGGCAGCTGAGAGTGGATGCCAACGTCTCGGTGCACAGACCCGGAGAGCCACTGGGCGTCAGGACAGAGGTGAAGAACATCAACAGCATTCGATACCTTGCCAGAGCTATAGGTAAGCACCGATAAAAAGTTTGAGACTCAGTAGCAAGGATAGCAGAAAGCGCCTCAGGCATTCATTCATTTATTTTTTGAATTTACTTTATCTGAAAGGGTCTTAACTGCACGCATGATTGCTCACACGTTTTAGTCCTTTTTTAGTTGACATTTAAACAGGTCATGTTCAGGATGAAATTGTCACGGCTGGCGGAGGAACACAGACGAGCCGACAACGAACACAGACCGACACCCACTAAATATACACACACAAGGTAATCGGTTAATCACACACAGGAGGGAAGAACAGCTGAACCCAATACACATGAGGACCGGAGGAGACAAGCTGAACACAATGACAACAGACACAGACCTTCAGAACAAAACAGGAAATCTAGAACCCGAACCGGACACAAGGGGGGAGGACACAGAATAACTAGAACAGAGGGACATAATCATAAAACACAAAACGCTGGGCCAACGACCCAGCACCATGACAGTACCCCCCCCCTCCAAGGGCTGGCTCCAGACAGCCCAAAACAAAAACAGACGACCAACCCAGGGCGGGCGGCGGGGGGCCCAGGACGGAGGGACCAAAACCAAACAAAAAAGAAGCTCCAGTGATCCAAAAGAATTGTCCAAAACACAACACACACTGGAGTCCCTGAACAGGGTCCCAAAACATAGTTCAGGAGGCCGGCCCGGAGGCTGACAACTCAGGAGCCTAGAACAGTTCATCTCCGGGGGCCGACCATGTGGAAGGCAGTGGCGGCGACGGGGAAACAGTTCAGGCGGCCGACCGTGCGGACAGCAACGGCGGCGACGGGGAAACAGTTCAGGCGGCCGACCGTGCGGACAGCAACGGCGGCGGCGACACAAGTCCGGAGGCCGGCCGCGCGGAAGGCAGCGGCGGCGTTTGGGAGGTCGTCCATAACGACGATGACGCCCAACAAGCGGCCTGGCAGATGACCGCCGATGTCGAGGCGGCAGTTTGGGACCTGAAGGCTGCGTGGCCCCCACAGCACCAGGTGAGACGGAGGCCGGACCAGGCGAGGCTGAAGCGGAGGCCGGACCAGGCGAGGCTGAAGCCGGACCAGGCGAGGATGAAGCCGCAGCAGGCGGCGTGGTTGAAGCTGCTGCTGCTGCCGGCGGCGTGGTTGAAGCTGCTGCTGCTGCCGGCGGCGTGGTTGAAGCTGCAGCCGGCGAGGATGATGAGGCTGCAGCTGGACGGGCTCCTCGGGCCCTCCAGCTGACGAGGCAGGAAACTGGACGGGCCCCTCGGACCCTCCAGCGGAGACAGGCGGCTGGACGGGCCCCTCGGACCCTCCGGCGGAGACAGGAAAGTGCTGGCCGGGCTCTCCAGAACCCCCAGCGGAAATAGTCACTGAACCAGGGGGCACAGGGGCCCCTGGCACACGCAGGGCTGAACCAGCAGGCACACGGGCCTCTGGAAAACACAGATCAGAACCAGTAGGCGCACGGGCCTCTGGCAGGGACAGATCAGAACCAGCAGGCGCACGGGCCTCTGGCAGGAACAGATCAGAACCAGCAGGCACGGTGGCCTCTGGCAAACACAAAGCAGACTGCAGCTGCACAGCGCATTGACTCAGCTCAGGCAGCGACAGCCGGGTGCGGTCCTCAGCTGGCTTCTTAACCTCCAGGGGTCCAGAGTCGGCTGGGGGCTGAAACCCAGCCTCTGGGGAGGCCCTGAAGTGCGTCACAGTCTCTGAACTGGCCAGCTTTTGAGGACTGATTACAATATTGTGCGGTTTGTCTCTCTGCTTGGAATGGACAGATGAAAAATAGTTCTTTTCGGGTTGGACTGACTTAACTTGTTGTACAGGAGGAGTTGGTGAAGATAATGGCTGAATAGGCGGCTGAGCTGATAATAAGGCTGATGAGTCTTCTACCAACTGAGCTATTGACTGGGCTATGGATTGTAACATAGTGTCCAATAAGTCTGGCTGTGACTGTAACTGGACTATGGGTCGTGAGGCTGAATGTGATGGAGGTGACGACTGAGCGGCTAACTGAGCTAGCGGCTGCTGGGCAGCTAACTGAGCTACCGGCTGGGCAGCTGACTCAAAAAACACAGCCCCGGTATAAACAGTCACACGGTCTGGCGAAACAGAAAAAGTGTCTTTTCCACTCACCACAGCCGGCATCTCAGAAGTCTCGGGACCCGGCTGTGGCGATGGGCGTCGGCGGCGTGAACGTCGCTTCCTTCTCGGGGATAGCTCCGACCGGCCGGGTAATTCCACCTCCGGCGGGCCGGGCCGCAGATTGCCCGGCGGGCAGTGCAAAACATTCACCACCGGGCTGGGTCGGGAAGCGGTAGCGGCTGGAGGGTGAAGGTGCAGTTCATTCAGAATGAAGTCCTGTGCGAGCGGGTGAAGAGAGTCCAGTAGCCAGGGGTGAGCAGAAATTAGCTGCTGTAGCCTGGCTTCTACAGCGCGGTGAAATTCCTCTCCCTCACGTTCAAGCCACAGGTTAACCAACCTCGAAACAGAGTCGAGTACTTCCTCCCGAAACTCCTGGGAAGGTGCGGATGCTGCTGGGTCCATGTTTGGTCGGCTCGTACTGTCACGGCTGGCAGGGTGAGCCGTGTGGTGTTGGAGAAAAGGAGGACCCAAAATGCGGCAGTGACTGATGTTTCGAGTGACGTTTATTTACAGGTGGCAGAACAGACAACGAAGTATGAGAGATTAACAACGGAAACCTAAACTGGGAGAACTAAGGAGCAAACCTGAAATCTTAACAAAACGGAGAGCAGAGCAGAGAGACGCAGACTAAGGAACAGGATACCAAGGAACACAGACGAGCCGACAACGAACACAGACCGACACCCACTAAATATACACACACAAGGTAATCGGTTAATCACACACAGGAGGGAAGAACAGCTGAACCCAATACACATGAGGACCGGAGGAGACAAGCTGAACACAATGACAACAGACACAGACCTTCAGAACAAAACAGGAAATCTAGAACCCGAACCGGACACAAGGGGGGAGGACACAGAATAACTAGAACAGAGGGACATAATCATAAAACACAAAACGCTGGGCCAACGACCCAGCACCATGACAGAAATAGTGTTTAGAAATAGAGTTTTGCGTTTTGTGGTAGCTGCATCTACCAGCTTGTGGTAATATTGTCCAGGTCAAGATGTCTTGTGCCTAGGATATGTTGAGCTGATTTTGACACAGGCTGTAGTGCAGCTATTATATTGTAATACTTCACAGTGCTGCTGTACTTTGATTATGGCTCTTGTATTAAAAGCGGAGGTAAAATGAACAAGCTGTCAGTGTTTTCTTCTTCAGATTGCATGAATGGCTTTTTTGGACAGTTATTAAGTTGCTGAACTATTGACATGACATATGTAGCAGATGTTCTATAGATTGGCTTTATTAGCCAAAAATCCAAAACTTGGAAGCTGACTCTCAAATTTTTACACTTACATTTCCTTTACAATCAATCAAGTGAAATCACTTCTATTTTTACATCCCTGTGTCACAAATATTAAACATTTGCTGAATGTTCCCTTGATCATAATAAAATAGCATGGGTGCAAACTTCACCCATGGTTGGTGGAGGAATACAATCTAGACAGTTTTTCATTTGCCAAAGATGAATAAGAGAATTAAGAGGCAGCATCCAAGAACTTTGTACAGATAGTTTTGGAGGTACAGAGATGTCTAGGAGAGAGAACAATGCACTTTTTATTCAGACTGATTAACACAGTGCTGGAGAATGAGAGGATGCTTGAGGAATGAGGAAGAAGCACACTGATACCAATTTTCAAGAACAAGGGTGATGTGCAGAGCTTTAGTCACTAAAAAGGGATAACTTGATGAGCCATACCATGTACCACACCAAGTTATAGGAAAGAGTTATTGAAGCAAGGCTAAGAAGTGAGGTGACGATCAGTGAGCAGCAGTATGGCTTCATGCACAGAAAGGGCTCTACAGATGAGATGTTTGCTTTGAGCAGGTCGATGGAGAAGGATGGAGAAGGTCAGAAGGAGTTGCACTGAGGTCTTTGTGGACCTAGAGAAAGCATATGATAGGATGCCAAGAGAGGAGCTGTGGAAGTGCATGAGGAACTCAGGAATGGCAGAAAACTATGTGAGGGTGGTACAGGACATTTATGAGTACAGAGTGGTGAGGGGTGCAGTAGGAGTGACAGATGGGTTCAAGGTTGAGGTAAGTCTACTCTGAGCCCCTTCTTGTTTGCAGTGTTGATGGACAGGTTGGCAGATGAGATCAGGCAGGAGACTCTGTGGACTATGATGTTTGCAGACAACATTGCAGGTGGAAGAGAGGCTGGAGAGGTGGAGGTGTGCTCTGGGGAGCAGAGCAATGAAAGTCAGTAGAAGCAAAACAGAATACATGTGCGTGTGAGTGAGAAGGGGGCAGAGGTAACGCAAAGCTGCAAGGAGTAAAGGTAGAAGAGTTTAAATATGTTGGGTCAACCATCCAAAGCAAAGGACGGTACACAAGAGAGGTGATTTTGGACCCAAGGATAGCAGCAAGAGTGAAAGGCAAAGTTTATGAAATGGCAGTGAGAGGGAGATGGTGGCACTGACAAAAAGACAGGAGGCCGAGCTGGAGATGGCAGAGTTGAAGATGTTTATTTGTCATTAGGAGTGACCAAAGCGGCCAGGATTAGAAATGAGTACATCAGGTTGATCAGTCTGGAGACAAGATTAGAGAGGCAAGGTTGAGAAAGTGGATATAATGGATAGGGGATGTTGAAGACAGAGCTGCCAGGTAAGAGGGAAAGAGGAAGACCACAGAGAAGATTCATTGAGGTCATGAAGGATGACGTGCATAGGGTTGGTGTCAGAGGAAGCTGCCAGAAAGAGAGTGAGATGGAGGCAGATGGTTCCCTCTGCTGACCCCTAAATGGAGCCGCTGAAAGAAGCAAAGTTGGGATAAAAAGTTTTAACTTTTGTCATTTTTAATCTGACTAGCAGCTCTATGAAAACATAATTGTCATGCTGCATTTATTAATTAAATCCATGAACTAAATACTTGTACCAGATTATTACTTGGTTGAACCCCTAACTTCCCGAAGTCTCCAATCAGTCTGGTTGCCTTGGAAGGAATAAATCTCATGTTACTTTTACTCCAATATTTCCCTTTCATGTGGCTTTATACATTCCTCTTTTTCATTTGATAGCTATAGAAAAGCAAAGAAAAAGCATGCGTAGTGTGACATAACCATCATATTTTTACTATGTCAGTGCCTAGAAATAGACCCAGTTTAGTAAAAGCAAAATTGCTGGATTCATGAAGAGGCATTAAGACAGGAAGCATAGTTGAAACTGACAGTAACTTGTGAAGCGTAAGTTTTTTGGACTGACAGCTATTCACAAACAATTAGCTGCGTGATAGCAGCATGTGATGATTAACTGACTTCTTGCAGCTGTTCATAGATTTTGTGTCAGCTATAACTTTGCTGATTTTTAACTGAGCTTCACTTCAAACAAGCTAGTAGTCTCAGAAAATTTCAGTACTTGAGATGCAGGTTTTGGAAGTGCGTTTTGGCATATAGCAGCGCTGTGCTTCAGTTATTTATCAATTAAGTTGTTTCACATTTACTCTGCGGCTGAACTGATATTTAAAAGTCACAGGGAAAACAAAAGGCTGTTTATCAGAGTTCTAATGTGGCAGCACTCAGAGAGTCAACGATCACCGGCGTATAACAGCAGGTGTTTGGCATTTAGCACCAAATTATATTTGCGGTTCTGTATTTGTGTTCATGTTCTCCTTGATATTCATCAGACTACGAGATCCAGAGACAGATTGATGTCCTGCAGAGAGGAGGGACGGTGCAAAACGAGACCCGGGCGTATGATTCCAAATCAGGGTAAGAGGATGAAAAAGCAGCGTCTTCATGCCAAGATGTAACCGCTACAGCACCCTGTGACTGGGATCTCTGCCTGCTTCATTAGTCGTGAGCTTTGCTGAGGACGAACCATCATGGTAATGATGATGAATAGAGCCATTTGGATGCTGCCGTCGTTCTGTGTTATCTGTGAGCTATGTGCTACTCACAAGCTTATGAGCTCACAGAATAAGGCAGCTGAGGCCTTGATCATCCTCTGGTACCTCCCTCCCATGAGGTCTTGTATATCCGAGGTACATGGTGAAGCATGCTAAACAGTGTGTGGTGATGACCTGTGGGTCTTTCTTCTCATTCCTGTGAAAGTGGTCACAGATCTGACGCCACTAGTTTGAAGAAAAGCAGGCTCACTGAAAGGGATTCCCACACATATGTTCATTCTTTGTTTTGAGTATTTTCATGTTTGTTTGATCTTCTCATATTGAGTTATCATTTCTGATACTGCCACCTTGTCTTCTAGGGAGACTCTACCTATGAGGGACAAAGAGGGTCTTCAGGATTACAGGTGAGTGTAAGTTCATATTGTAGGTGTTTATAAAATCAGAGGAAGATCCTCTCACTGGGGTCTGGAGATTGACAGGTAGCTAAACAGACCTCACCTAAAGTGTGAACCGACGTTGAATGTGTTGTAGTTTAGGTAGGGGAATGATTGACAGGTTCAAGGCTGATGGAGTCGAATGATCAGGTGGCCAAGTGACAGCACAAGACGACCTTTTTCCCCCAAACTTACCCGTACTGCTGATAAAACATTGTTCCCTGTTTTCACTCACCCCTCCTGCTTTTTTCAGGTTTATGCCAGAGCCCAACCTGCCCCCTCTGATTCTGTATGAGGATAATGCATCACTGCCCACTGGCATTGATGCGTGCCAGGTGGTAGTGGTGCAGAAGATAAAGGAAGGGCTGCCAGAGCTACCAAGTGTCAAAAGAGACAGGCTGGTGCAAACGTACGGCATCCTACCTGAGCACAGCTTCACTCTGGTGGTGAGTTTCTGAGTGGGAGAAACTGGGTGAAACCAGCCAGTGGGAGAAAAGGTAGTTGATCAGGTCTTACTCGTGTAGCTTGCTGGACTTTAACAGGATGTAGTTGTATACTGATGAGCTCTGCTTGTTTGATTCTAATTAGATCACTTTTTTATGTCAATGTAGAATGAAGATGGGTTGGTGGACTACTTTGAGGCTGTGTTAAAGGCAACCAAGAAGGAGCCAAGGAAGGTGATTGGCTGGGTAACAAATGAGCTGCTGGGTCACCTCAAACAGCAAGACATGAGTGTGTGCCAAAGGTGAGACACAGACTGACACATAAACATGCTCCAAGTTCCAGGATGAGCATTTATCTAACCGCCAGGTAAAGACTTGGGGTCTCATGGGTGGCATGGTGGTGCAGTGGTTAGCACTGTTGCCTCACAACCTCCTAGTTGGCTGTTTGGGATTTCGACATTCTTCCTGTGACTGAATGAGTGAACCAGTCCTTTCTGTTCCACCTTTTCATTAGACCCTGAAGCACCCAGTCTGTTTCAGACTGAAAACTACTAAATAAAAGAAATGAACTGGATTTCGAGTGTCAGGAAACTCATGTAAAGAAAAAATAAGAATATTCTGAATGTGTGCAATGCATTTGTCTCATTAATCAGAAATCCCAACAAAGGTGGGACCTACAGCTGTTTCTTTCAAGTTGTTAAATTGCAGCTACACACCGGGGCTGCTGTCTAAACATTATGTTGCTGGAAAACATTATGCACACTGTTTTTTGGCTCGGAGGCGATTGTGCAGCTGTTATGATGGACTGAAAGAGAGGAGCAGCCACAGTGTAAAGATCAACCTTACCCTTACCATCATTCACAGCATCATCATTGAGAAATTAAAATTCTGATAAGTTGGTCTGACAAGTTAAACTCCACTGTAGTGGGATTTTTTTTTTTTAACAAAGAAATTGATTCTTTGTTACAAAAAAATCCCACTAGACATCTTTGTGGGGACCCGAAATTGGAACGTTACTATATTTGTGGGGACCAGCAGTCACTTAGGAGGACAAAAGTGCCTGTCCTCACGAGTTTGAAGGCATTTTTGAGACTCAAAATGTGGATTTAGTGTCAGGGTTACAATTAGGCTAAGGGTTAGGCATTCATTTTGATGGTTAGGGTAAGCGGCTAGGGAAATGTGTGTGTCTGTGTGTGTGTGTGTGTGTGTGTGTGTGTGTGTGTGTGTGTGTGTGTGTGTGTGATAGGAAGTAACTCATCAGCTGATAAACACATAGCTTTGAATAAGCTGATCATTGTAAGGCTCAAGTCAAACAGCTGATCCTAACAGCAGTGCAGTTGTTCAGAAAAAAACAAACAAACTGCAGACTTTTGAGTGATGCCACTAAAGCCAAAGTTATTGAACTAGTTACACCCTAGATGATTTGCACTGGATTAATGACCTTTCAGCGCCCCCCCCCCCCCCCCCCCCCCCCCCCCCCCCCCCCCAAAAAAAAGAGATGTTATCTTTGCGGTGGAGTGTTCTGAATGATGGCTTTTTTATGTTTATCTGAAAGGGAGAGCACTACAGCTTTAGATACATAAATAACTCTCATCCATAACTATACAACAGCAAGCTGGGATATTCATTAATTCTGTCAGTGAGAAAGCTTTTTGGAGAATTGCTTTTTGAAGGCTTGATCTCTCCCTAAATAAGAAAGCCTGTTAGCTTGAAGATCTTCTAAAACACTCTTGACATTAAAGAGATTTTGATTTGGTATGAAACGAGTTGCCATGGTACCTTTTACACTTGAAACATTAAAGAAAAAAAACACACGCACACACAGACAAAGGTACATTTCAGGCCACCAGCTATGAATAAATAACACCTGTTGTCTCCCACCGTTTCTGTTTATGGCACTGTATGACGCTAAATGTCCAACACTAATTTCAGCGCTTTCAGTCTAGCAATTTTCCTACAGTGGCAGTTCAATAATTACTGCAGCTAAAAGAAAAATGAGGGCGGTCAAAGGCGTCTGAGCTGTTGGTCCAACTGAGATTAGCAATGGAGCACAATGATAATTTCTTTGAACTCATTAAAGGCCGGAGTCATTACACAACACATGAAGTTTAAGTAATGGACTGACGTCAGCACAGATGCTGTGTGAGCTTTGCTTTATCTGCCGTTGCCAGACTGTTGTGAAGCATTTGTGTGCGAATGAACTCCAAAGAAGCTCGTGTTTATTTATGCGTAACGTTGCACTGGCTTTGGTTGAAAGGAGGAGGGTTGAAGAAAAACAAAGAGTGGCAAGCGGTTTAGAAACTGAATCATATAAGTACTTGGAGGAATATTTTGAGTATTCGGAGCTAGGGAGGAAATAACCGGAAGTTGGTTAGCAAATAAAAGTTCTCCAAGTGTTGCAGTAATGTCTGATGCATGACCTCTGCTGCCCTGTCAGGCCTGCCCGCATTTCCTCTCGCTCCTCTGGCTCTAAGCCATTGACTTGGATTAATGAAATGAGAAATTGGGAAGCATATTGGTGGGACAGCTAGAGAAGTGAAACTCCAGACATGTCATTAAGAGCTCATCCAGCTCAGACATGTCGCTCTCCCAGAACCCCCCCTTCCCATCCACCAGGGAAACTGCTGGGGGCTGCCTGTGAGTGAAACTAAGTGGCATATTTGTGGCAGGATGGCGACAGCATGATGACAGAATTGTGAAATGTCTCACCAGGCCCACATGATGGTAATGTTAAAAATATGAAGATGTGAAAAAAATATAATGAGGGTCCCCTATTTCGATCCCGGCTTCCTTTTTGGGGGGGTTTTGTCCCCAACAGCTGGATGAGCAAAACTTTATCTGAACCACCTAATTCATATGGGGAGATTATTGCTGAACTTAAATCTGAAGCTTCTGTTGTTACAAAAAGGTTTTTCAATTGAATTGTCATGAAATATTCAGGTTTCTTTCATTAAGTTTGCATAATTCTATCAAAAAAGAGAAGAAGAAGTAGCTCGAAGTGGCAGACTCTGGATGTATCAACTATTTATTGCATTACCTTTAGCTCTCTATTTTAACAGAATATTCACACCTTATTATTATTTTCATCTCATCTGTTCATTCTTTGATTTCTGTTTTCAGCTGTGCTACCACTCTCACCCTTCATCCTCTGAATTATCATCTAGTTTAACATCATTTTCTGGATTCTGAAGAACCGACTTCATTGCTCACAAGGAGAGTTTTCTTGCTCACAGGCGGTCTATTATCAGATGTTTTCTTTTTCATCTTCAGTCCACTGGACTCGGCTGTTTTCTTATTCCTAACTCGAATGCTTGTCAAAAACCTGCTGCTGTCCTTTTCACGTTCTCTTTGTAGTTTGTCTTGGCCCTGCCTTGGGTGATGGGGAAACAGCGACAGGAGACACAAAAGCTTAGTGCCTTCCTGGGTATTTGATCTTGCCGATACGTTCAGTGCGCTCATGTATATTTATATCCTGATCAGTTGTCCTCACAAGCCGAAAAGAAATATTACAAGATGAGGCGATGATGTGAATATTAGCCCTGCTGGATATATGAAATGATAACACTACCTGATACTTTGGACAGAAGTATTAATCTGTCTACAGTGGGAAAAAAAATATATATATATATGTATATAAAATCCACTCCAGGATTATTGCATTTCATAAATGACATGGGTAGTAAACAGAGTCAAGGCTCCCAATAGGCGGCACCAGTCACCTGTGCTTTCTCATGGAATGAGAGACCTAGAAGGCACGGCTCATTTTGCTCCGTGTAGCATCTTAGCCCAATCTCTTCCCACAGCAGACGGATCCACTTATTTGATCTGCCATAGGTTTTACCCACGATGCCCTTCCTGATGCAACCCTCCAGGCTTGAGATCAGCACTTGGAGCAGACTAGCTCGAGATGCCCTGAGGCTAGGTTTGTGCTTTCTCTCCCTGATTGGTGTGTAAAGTGAATGTGTTAATCACTTCACTGCATTTTTAAACAGTTATTCATAATTTTTGTTACTAAAAAACACGAGGGGTTGCCACAGGTGTTGATTCTTAACTTTAACTAATTCACTATAATACTGCCTGTAACATTTTCAGAGATGTATTCATTACTTTATAATTATTTTGACCATTTGTGCAAGACCTCAAGCTATTTAAAAATCTCTGCTTTTTATTCAGTTGATTGCAGTGCAGCAGTTGTCTTACAGATGTCGCCGAGGCTGACGGACAGCTTGGGAGTTTCATAATCCATTTTAGCTTTCTTTTTTATTTTGCTATTAAACCAAAAACGTGTGGCGGTTAACAATCACTGCCCTTGTTTATAATGACGAATACTGCTGCTCTTAGAGTGTTTTGGATGAGTTTTACCAGAGAAGAGTCTACACTGATTGTTTGTAACTGGCATTTTGGTGATGTGCATCTAGTAGCCAAGAGGAAAATGCATCTTCGAATATTAAATGCTCAAGACTAGATTGAGGCAACTGACATCCCCTCCCCTCATGTTTTTCACTAGTATTGAATTTGGCTAGGGTTAGTGTCACTACTGTTAACATGAGGTGATACCTGGACACTACTGAAGTTGCACAGGTAGACCAAGTCCTTCAGGATGACACATCAATATGTGCGATTGCCAGAAGGTTCATGGTGTCTCCCAGCACAGCCTCAAGAGCATGGAGCAGTTTCCAGGTGAAGGACAGTTAATCTAGAACAGCTGGAAAAAGCCGTAGAAGATCCTTAAACATAAAATTTCTGCAAAATGGACTAGCCTGTCACATCATTTTTTCACTTTGATTTCAGTGTCTTTTAATTCAGTCTTATGTAGGTTGATCATTTTCATGTTTTTCAACAAGATGTTTCTAATACATTACATATCACTACACATAGCCAATGTTTTTTTTCCCCCATTGAGATCTGATATTTTTTTCAAAGTGGTCCTTTCATTTTTGTCCATTGTACTCTTGGATGTTATTGAAACGATTGAAAATTGTCTTTTTCTTAAATATTTCAGACCTATTTATGTTAATATTGCAAAAATCAGGTATATAATTTTAGATCAATTGCACACCATGGCTGTCATCACAACTTTGTTTTGCTAACAGATCATACATTTTAGTATTGCTGTGCTCCAGAAAACGCTGCATCTATATTTCAGTGTCACTGGTTTGTGCTCGCAGCGTGGACTGAGTCGAATATTTCGCCGTGCTTGTCATTCGCATAGCTGCATATGCAGCAACAGCAGCAACGGTTCGTTGCCCCCTGAGGAAAAATGGGTGATCTCATGACAGGTGGAGATGATGTGTCACAAACATATCAGAGTTTTTGTTGGTGCAAGTAATGCACACAATATAAGGGTACATTTTTATTGATGCAGAAAACTATTTTTCGGATGTGTCGGTCATGGATCGTAGACCTCTGATGCTCCATGAAGCCCACTTTGGGAACGGCTGGCCTATGGAATAAACACGGAGGCAAGGAAAAGACAAAACATCGCAGGCAAATCACAAATGTTGATTATTTTGTCCTTTCGGTGCAATCCTCTCCCCATCTCTTCTACCATTTATATCACAAATTCAAGTCCATCTATTAAAGTGTGATTAAATTACCGCCTTAATTTGATTTTAGCCCAATCTCTCCTTCTGCCCTGGCGGAGCTGCTGGAGCTCCAGGAAGCAGGACACATCTCCTCTTCAGTTGCCAAGCAGGTCGGTCAGCTACACAGACAATGCAATTATCCCCTTTCGGTCTGTCATTCAACACACACAACCCAGCTACCGCTTGTTTGTATTCTGCTTCTCACGGGTTTCTCCGTATTCTTAGGTGTTCCAGGAGATGTGGAGGTCACCAGGCAAGACAGCCCTGCAGATCACCCAAGAGCAGGACTTGGGGCTTGTTAGTGACACCGCACAGCTGCACATCATCTGCCAGAAGGTGGTGGACTCGCATCCAGATGAGGTCAGGGCTCACAATGTCGCGTGTAATCACGAGTGAAACATCTCAAAAACATGTCCAAAAATCCTTCTGTGTGCCTCTCTGCAGGTTCACGCGATCAGAAGCGGGAACAAAAAAGTTCTGAACAAGTTGATGGGTCTGGTTCAGAAAGAGACCAAAGGAAGAGCTGATCCAGTTCTGGTGAGGGCGATTCTACAGAAGAAGACCTCGTGAAGATCGCACTGTAGTGTGAGACGCAACTGCATCAGTCTGACAATAAGACATGTTAGAAAAATAAAAACTATTTTGGCCTAATGGAAAAATCAGGCCCCTATTCTTATTTTTGACTTTGACATTTTGTAAATATTGAAATCTATTCTCGTCTGTATTTATGTTTGAGAAGTAATAAAGTTTTCACTGTGACTGTCTGTAGCGGAGGTGCATTGCCGTTCAGTTTGTTTTGCCAGTGAACAAACAGAATTTTGAGTCTTTCTTTGGATGTCCACTCATGGTAATAAGATAGTCAAGGTGGCTTTTATGTGCAGTTCTTTTATTTAAATCTAGTAGTCATGGCCATCAGGGATGGCTGAAAAGCTGATCTTAAGTATTATTTCCCTTAAAGCGAATGTGTGTAATTCAGTTTAATTCGTTCCATATAACTTAATGTGCCATTTGGCTATTGCTATGTTGGCCATTATGGTCATTTGTGAGGCAGAAGATGAAACTGCTGACATGACATTCGCTGGCTTATTGAGAGGAGCTGAGAAAACCTGCCAGCTCAAGAATCCAGGAAGGAACCCAGTCTGAGAGCTCCCTCTGGTGGTTGAATCATGTCATAATATGACAAACATACCCTACTTGATTTTAGGACCAGATATTTATGAGCTGCTAGTTTTCCTGCACAGTTCGTCTTGTGCTTGCTGCGTGTCTTAGTCACTGCTTGGAAATGGAAAATGTTTACTCAGCACACACACACACACTTCAAGTTCAAGGTTTTTAATTATTATTATTAACAGAGGCATTCCTTTGTATCTGAGACAACAGTGAACAGCAGCCTGGTTAAATCTTGAACACAAAACAGATCAAGAGTCGTATCAGATGAGTCTTTGGAAGATAAATCTACTGAAATTGGTTGATCAACTGCAGTCGTGCCACAGAGGTGTTAGACAGTGAGTGGCACTGTGGTATTAGAAGGCTGATAAAGTGCTCTGCAACATTCATAAAGACCCATTCAGCGGTCCTGAAAATGGCTTTGACTTGTAGATTTTGAGCCGTTTTGTAAAGAAAAAATAAACGTATTTGTATCAAGTAGGAATAAAACAATTTAAAAAGAAACACAAAGTTTCATGTTTCAGATTTAAACCTAAAAGTAAAATCCAACCTTCTCAGCTCAACTTCTAGATAAGATCATTGACCTACTCGGTGTAGTTCACACATTCTTCTGCTCAATCAAAAAAAACCTACATTTTCAGCTCATGCTGCAAAGTTTCATATTGCTCCTGTTTAACTCCTTCACAAATCAGGCAACATTGTGAAGTGAAATCATAACTTAGACAACAATTTGCAAGTATTTCTATGTTGGAAGGTTCATTCAGAAGAAGCATGCTTTGTAACAAAATATATATGTATATCTCATAGCATCTCCTTACACTGATAACCACGTGCAGACTAAATTAAAGGCAATTCAACACAATCCAAACTGATTTTCAACAGATGCAGAACTATGATTGAAATTTCAAACTGATCACAGCTAACACAAAACCCTCAGCAGACGAAGGACTGCACGCTTAAAAACAAACAAAAAAGAAGCAACTAACCTCATCAAGAAAAAAAAATGTCAACAGAAAAAAAGAGCTTAAATACCCCGATCCCATTACGAAATATGCTGAACTTAATTATTCTTGATTGTCACCAGAACATACAATATGGACATTATGAGGCATCATAAAGGTAAGGCAGACAGTTAAATACGTCACTGCTGAACCTGGTTTGTCGGTTTTTCGCAGATATGGAAAGGCGCACAAGTGTGGAAATCTAGTGCATCGTTTCACCTACAGCTGTTTAAGAAAATCTCCTGAGGTACTGTCATGAATCAACAGGGAAGGAAACAAAATCTAAATCTAACACGATGATTTTGTGGAAACGCCCCTTCGTGAAGACATATTTTCGCCAAAGGATTAAGTGTCACAACAGTTGCATAAGAACAAAGTTTGGGTGCGTTTCTGTGAAGTTGCCAGCACTGCCCCTTGCAGTGATCCATAGACCCAACACTTCTGAAAGGCCACTTGAGTAATATCGAGTACCACACTGAGCAGCGGATGTCGTACTGTGGATGGAGCTGGTTGTAGAAGACATTCGGGTTGAGGTCAGGACCCAGACGGTTCAAATAAGGGCTGATGACTGTTTTAATTCTTTAAATGTCTACAGTCTTTGGTTAGTGGTGGAGCTGGAGCCTTAGTCATGAACATTTCGGCTGGTGAAAGGCTTCAACAAACTGGTCAAAGTTTAGAAATCCTCCTTGGCTGCCAAATTCTTTCCAGAAGTGGAATGAATACATTTAAAAAGTTCATGAAGTTTTTCTTTTGCTTGGAAAATAAATACTCTATATTTTTAAAAAGTAGTTGTATAAAAATCACTGGATCTAAAAAGGTTTCTATCAAGCGCTGCCCAAAAAGGACATAAATATCAAAAGAGACTCTTTTTATAATCTTTCCTAGTTAGGCTGGAATCTTGACGGAGGCCTAATGGGACACAATTACTCTTCCATAGGAATGTAAGATAAGATGGAGTGCTCTTGTGCAATTGCAGCCAGTTCTTTAAGGAACTCAGTGAAGAGGACGGTAGCGAAGACCTCGGTCCGCTCCAGGGAGATAGCTTTGGGTTTTGGTGGGGGTGAATTCTTTAGGATCCTTCCCCCCTCGTGGTGGTTGGAACCGCTGCTGCCGCCGCTTTTGTCTGTGAGGATAAAGATTGAATGAGTTGCACCGACTAACAACCACGTGAATACGCTGACATACTGTACATGCAAAAGTCTGGATTCAAAGATATTCTCTAAACATATTTCCATGTCCTGATTTCTAAATACTACGCTCTGCTCGTCTAAATAATTCCCTTTAAAATTTCTTTCTTCTGACAACACTTTTTCAAGCCTGCTCAGCTCTGAACCTACAGGGAATATAGTTCAAAACCCCGGCTAAAGCTTCAGGGCTAGAAAGAGAAAGCAGCTCAACTCCAAAGATACACAACTTAAAGAACTCAGCACAGGCAGTTAGATTTATTCTGGTACCAAACAGGAGCCCAAAAACAACCAATCAGGAATGGCGATGTTGCCTTGAACCATATTTAACACCATGCTGGTAAGGCTCAGGAATAATAAACAGTAAATCTAATGCAATCTGCCTTACTAACCATCTGGAATCTACCAAAATACTTCCCAGAAAGCTTTTACAAACAAACTATTCCTGGCACACAGAACAGGGAGTCCTGGCAGGGCAGCTTATGGGTTCTCACAGTATAATCAAAGAGATATATAAATAGATACTTGATTTTTCATACTGTTATAGAGCCATGTGCAGATTTCAATAAGAGCTAAAACAGAAAAGGAGAATCTGAGCTGTTGTCACCTGTTTCTATGAACGAGGGCTCCCGAGCCATTAGCCAGTGTTGGGCAGCAGTGATCAGCTCTGTAAAATCCTTCTTGCTGGCAGCCAGCTCCTCTATCTGGTTCTTTACAATGGCTAGTACCTAAAACACAAAGCAAAAACAACATGATTTGCATGTGCGACATTTACAGAGGTGATATGATTAAGGCTCAAATAAAGACAATCGACTTAAAACTAAAAGTGCCAAGTATTTCCAAATCCCCCAACTAAGACCTCAAAACTTGAGGGGTTACCTGGTAAAGAGAGCGAACAGTCGGCTGAAAAACCAAGTTGGTGTTGAGGAGGAAGGAGCGCAGCAGAGGCTGAGGGTAAGCAGCTAACTGGGCCAAGATACCCGTCAGCAACAGGTTGACATGAAGCGAGTTGGATAGCATGTTCTCCAGACGAGATAAAAGCACGCTGATGAATGGACCTGCAGGGAAGGAGGTTCAAAATAAAAATTCTTTCCAAATTCATTTTTGAACAAATGATGAGACTCCTACAGAGCTAAGATATTCATCAGCTCACCTGTAAAAGGTAGTGAATGGTTTTTAGTCGCACTCCCGCTGCGAAACCTGTTGATTGTCCCAAATGGTGAATGCAGTTTCTCTGGCTCTGGCGTTTCAGCAGAGAAGGAGGCGAAATCCATCTCGTCCTCCTCCACCACCTCCACAGGTGTGATGGGCTTCTTCACCTCTCTGTCAGCTTTGACCTGTTTTCCACCTGCTTCGGAGTCCAAAGTGCGAATGAGCTCCTCATACTGAGCCAAGAGATCGTCACCCAACGCTACAGCAGTCGTGTTTTGGAGGTTGGCGTTGCAATCCGTCTGACCATTAGCCTTTGCGTCCAAGCTATTCCTGCTATTATCAACCATCGCAGAGCTTGGAAGTGTTAGATTGAGCCCATTTTTGAGGGGAACGTCAGCTGAGCCTGGCTTGGTTTCTTCCGTTTGCGAGCTACTGGGTTTATTGGTGCGCTCGACATCGCCGGAGTCTTTCTTTGCGATGAGATCGTACACCATGACGTCATCCTGGAAGTCGTTCTCCTCGATGTATGAGCCTTTAACCAACATTCGTGCTGTTCTCCTCATCTCCTGGATGTGCTTCGGGGGCTCAGCAGGAGGCGGCTGGGGAGGTCTGCTCTCTGCCGGAGCATCGGCGGTCTGCACGGGGCACGCGTCGTAACTGTCATCCCACTCCAGCTCCAGCTGGTTGACGGGAAGTGGGTCTGTACCCGGCGGCACGCAGGATCCTGCTTGCGATGCAAAGGGATGTTGAGCTTTCTTGAGAGCGATCTGGGGGTGCCGACTCGTTAGCCCCGGCTCTTCGAGGACGCCCGGCTGGTATTTCTCAGGAGGTGGGTCCTCGCCATCATACGGGGCTGACCACACCCGGCAGGCACGTATGCAGCTGCTGATGCTCAGACGGGCGTCGTAGAGATAATGAAGATAACTGACATCCAGGTAGATTTCTGACCCGATGGTGCAGGAGTTTCCTGAGCCATCATTTTCTTCAGAGAAACTCATTTCTTCCTCTGATTTAAAAAAAGAAAGAAAGAAAAAACAGATAAGAACTGTTGATAAAAGCTGGTGTGCAGGGCCTCAGCACAGCACTCACACAGAGCACAACTAATGAGTTTGACATGTAACTACAGGGGGTAAAGTGATGTAATGCATCGAAACAGCGGGAGATCTCTCTATTTGATAAAATGCTCACAATCAGCCCCGTTACATGTTGGTCTCCCAATTAAATGCAGATCTACACCTTACAGTGCGCCATATGTCTGAACAGATTTGGGAAACGTTCCATTAATAAATTATCCCATTTTCATTTTAGTTCCTAGTTTTTTCACCATTTATGCCAAATTTTCTGACATGTTATTAGGTTATAATATCCAACGTTTCAGTTACCTGACTGAGTGAGTTGATTTGAGCCCATTATTCAGCCAGTTAGACTAACTAACCAACTGGAATAACTGGAGCACTTGACCATGCTTTTCTACTTGGGTATTGACAGATATGGATACTTATTATCCATGTCTCTCAGGAATATAACATATGTAGAAGGATCCGAGAGCATTTAATAATTTTTAAGGTATTACATGTCTTTAAAGTTTGTTGTTGCCATGACAACAGACACTGTCTATTAATCTTTCCTTGGGAAAAGAAAAGGTGTTAACAGTTAATTTATTATTTTTGTTCTGTAACGTGAAATACAGTTACCAGTGTGCATTTTAACATATTAAGCAAAAAGAATCAAGCTTTTCAAATAGAAACGAACTGTTTTACACCATCAGGTTAGGGCTGAGCAGTTGATTGGATTTTCTTAATATTAAACAGCAAGCAAAAGCAAATCGCTGTGTGATGATCTGCCTGCATGAGCCAATCACAGATGTTCCCTGCAGTGCACTGCATGAACTTCCCTAGGTTTAGCTTGGATCAGTAAAAAAACATAAAAATTAAATAATTAATTAAAATAAAACGGAGCAACAACAGATAACAGACCGCCTAAACAACAATCAAATGTCTGGCGCAGCAGGAGGCGAAGAGCTTCTCCCTTGAAGCAGATCATCATTTGATGTTTGGAAATATGTGTCTGTACCAAAAAGCAACACAACCAACTTATTCAACCGCCTGAAAACGCAGAATTAACTGCAGTGTAGTTAATGCATAATTAAAAATTAAGGCTTCAGGAAGGCGGTAAACATGCTGGACGAAAGACTTCATCATACCAAAGTCACTGTGGCCATACATTTTACTAAAAACACAAAAAAACCCCGGCAAAAGTAATACTCGATTGTTCTATTTGTTACCTGTGTTTCCCGAATTGTCGGGAGTCTCTCCGCCCTTGGAAAACAGAATGGAGTCCAGCTGCCGGAGTGGCGGCGGGCTGCGATCGGGAGAACAGCAGGATGGCGTTAACGCCAGGATTTTCGCTGCTGAGGCCGAATAGCAGTCCCGCTCCCTCACTACACGTCTCTGACTCAGCATCATGTGATTACAGGGGATCAGGTACCTGGGGAGGCATATGAGAGGGAGATGTCAAGAAAGCCAACGTGTGGCTGTAGGCAGAGAATGGTGAGGAGGGGACAGCGGGCAGATGGTAACAGCGGGAGGTTGAGAGTAAAAGCTCATCGTGCTGTAAAGCAATTAGATGCAGCATGTTACCACGAGTGGGACGTGTCAGCGTGTGGGCCGCTCACCTTAATACGAGCTGCAGCATCACATCTTCACAGTATAAACCAATGAGAGTGCGGAAGAGTGCCAAGGACACAATCCCCAACTGTAGAGTTTAATCAAGTCAGAGAGACACAACAGAGCAAATTTTAAACACTAATGTATTCAGTCCTGAAGATATTTGCACAATAAATTTCGCAATATAGGAGAACTGGTTAAACAATCACATGTTTCCTGTAACAGTAGAAAGAGCATCTGGGACCATTTGTAAAACCTGTTCCTGGCTTATTAAACCTGAGCCATGCTCTATGTGCTGCATGGCAAAACTCGTTCCCTTAGCTGTGTGCTGGGTTACCTGGAAAGGTGTGTTGATGCGGCTGACTAGAGTATCCAAGATATGGACGTTCTCGTGACGGTGGAGGAGGATGAAGGAGAGGAAGGTCTGCAGCAGTGCTGGCTCGGTTACACTTCGCAGGAAGAGGTCCAGGTAAGCTGTGGTGGTCATCACCTCCTCTAGGGTCACCTGTACACACGCAGGAATCAGTCAGCAGAGATTGTGTGAGTGCCACAATAAATGATCAAATATTAAAACCTGATTCTGTATTGTAGCAGTACTGAATTAAGGATTCATTTAAGCGAGGGAAATTAGGTATTTTAATTATTGCGTGCGGTATTGCCTCATTATAAAAGAACTAAACAAATCATTGCATTATATAGAATTAAATATGATGTCCTTGACTATACATTAAATAGCCTAGAATATGGGTCGTCTTACACTTTCTTCCAACTCTCTCTTGATAGTTTAACCTAACTAGTGTCCTTTTTACCTTTAGACAGAGCCCAGTTAATGGATTTTCTGATGCCAAGCTCATATTTAATGGATGACAGTGACAGTGATATCTATCAGCTCAATTAATTTCTTGGTTAGAGGGGAAGAAATATGAGTCATTTTTGGAGTATTTATGCTTGTATGTTTTTGTTGACACACCGCGTCGTCCTGCAGAATAACCGCTTTCTGTAATTGGGAAATGAAACAGCAGAAAGTACTTCCTTTTACCCAGGTGAAGAGAAATTGTGCTACTGCTAACCTTGTGGAGTGCTGGTGCAAGGACAGGCACAAGGAATCCATTGTAGATGTAACTAACCAGCTGGTCTCTGATATCAGGGTGGGCCACCTGGGAGCAGTCAATATCAAGGAGCATGTCAGTCAAGCGTGTAGCCAGGCAGGAGGTTGCAGCCATTTATCACACGTGAATACATTTTTCATGAGGCAGAGCATTTATCGTGCGGCTCACGTCTTCACCTGAATAACAGCGTTGCAGAATTCCAGTGAGTTGAGAAACTGGATGAGTGATGGCATCTGAAGCCAGTCCTCTTTGTGCAGGCAGTGCCACTCTTCATTGGGGACCTCCAACTTGGTGGGCAGAGATGAATACAGGCCGCTCAACCCTGTGGCCAGCACCTGCCAAACGAGGTTTTTATATTTAATCTATGCACCGTTCATATAAAGTTTCCTCCAGAACCAAAATATAATTCAAATTTGTGGTTCTAAGTATAATTTACTTTTAACTTTGAGTAATTCATTTTCTTTAATTGAATCATTGAGACAAATTGTTTAAAATAATGACATTCCCATTACTCTCATGCATGAGGTAAGTACAGCTACATTATAACGGCCCATTTACCTGAACATAGGAAAAAGCACACTGTGCTGCACATACATGCATCATGTAATATAAGAAGTCTATTAAAAATCATCTGCCATAAATTGATTACAGAGAGAATGTTATAAACTTCATTAAACATTAATGAGGTAGTGTACCATATAGCAGATGCAGACACACACACACACACAGACACACACAGACACACACACACACACCTCCTCTGCTGTCAGTTTTACCTTAAGCTTCAACAGATTTATTACTGTGTTTTACTACAAAGCTAAAACACTGGTGTAAATCACTTCTTGGCCTCTGCTTTGTAACTTGTAAAGCAAATACAAGCGATGCAGCAGTCTACATATCAGCCTGCTGCTTTCTCCTTGCACAGCATACAGATGGATTTATGCCTCCTATGGATCAGCTCAGCTCGGAGACCTTTAGCAGTATTTGAGATGCGTCGTGACTAATGCTTTAATTTCAAAATAAGATTCCATCTTATTTTGAAATCCTTGTGTTCTGGGCCAGATTATCCAGGCATTCTGGGCATATGTCCACAGGCCTCAGACACAGTTGAGGGCCCACCCAAGCACCAAATAAAAAAAAAAGAAAAAATAATACCAGATTTTGATTCTCTTAAACTTTTTTTGATCATAAAAACATATATCATGGGCACAGTGTAAGGTACCCTGCTCTCCACAGGCACACATTCCCATATGATCTGTCTAATTACTTAAGAAGCAAAAAACTTATAATCATCAAATCAAGTTGGCGCGTGCCCATCGCATATTTGTGCCCAGGGGTCTTTAACTTGATGATCTGGGCATGCCTGCATTGTAAGTACCAAGAACTGCTTTACAAATGCAACACAGGCTATACCAGCGCAACCAAATTAAAGTGTAAGATGAGTGGCATTATTAGTATTGTAGTATCATACACGTTCCTCTGCAGCATTATTCCGCTGTGCCCTTCTTGTAGACACCAGTGGAACCAATTAAATTCTGTCTGCATTCAAACCTCATTTTGAAAGCACTGTCTGCAGCCGTGAATAAATAACGTTATTTACATGGGATTAGCTTGCAGCTGTGCTGAAATCTTATAAATGCCACACATTTGGTGCCAGATTTTTATTTACCCTTGTTTTGGGTTTTTTTTTTTTTTGCTTTTTTAAGTGAGCCCATGAATTAATCACCATCTGCTCTCTGACTAATTATGACACCCAGACACAGAAATGTCAGGGAACAATGATGCCAATGTTAGTGCTTGAGTGGGATTATTTAGTATTTAGGACAAAACGATTCCTTTTGAATTTTACGGAAAGTGAGCCGCTGAGCTTCCATTTGGGACTGACCGGACAGAAGAAGGTGTTCTCTGCGATGTGTTTGGCCACTCGCTCATTCTCAGCAGACAAAGACATGATGAGCAGTAAGGCATCTCTGGCTTGCTGGCCCACCGTGCCCTCTCTGTGAATAAAAGGGATAAGCAGGGAGAAGATGAGGAAGTTGGTGGCTCCCTGATCCTCGCTCGTGTGGAAAAACAGCTCCAGAATTGAAGGGTCCTTCGCCAGGACGTAGCACAGCTGGTTGAGCAGCAACACCAGCTCGGCTTCGACCGCAGGCGCAGTGGTGCTCGAACAGGAGGACAGCAGCATCATGAGAGGCCGCAGGATGGGCTTGTGGTGCAGCAGAGGCTGGTGCGCCTGGCCCACCAGCATCTCGTACATTTTCAGCTGCTCCAGCTTCATGTCGTCGGTGAACTCTCGACGGAGGCTCCACACAAACAGACGCTCCATCACGTTCTCCATCACCACAAACTCCAGGATGGGGCCCATGGCTCCGGCCTGACCGCTCTCCTCCTCCATCAACAGGAACAGCATGTGCTCCACATAATTCTGCACCGCGCTTGCCTCGTCTCCAGGGATGGGGCCGAAACGAGAGCTGCCGCTAGAGCCGGCGGTGAGGTTGATAACACTGAGGGAGGACAGGGCGGAGCTGCTGCGCAGGGGATCATGCTTTTCAAGGATCTTCACTACCTACAGTACAAGAGAAGAGGAAAAGCACACTAGTTTTTAATTGTCCATGCAGAAATAGAATACAGATGATATGAGATCTTAGACTTTTACGTCACCCAAGAAAGTGTCTGTCATACGGATAAACTCCTGTTATATTTGATCTAACCTCTGTGGTATAAGAGGTTAGATCTGAAATGTTGGCATTTTATGATGCTTTTATTACAATACGATGCCAGCCTGTTAAGGCATCATTGCGATGTTGCAGGGCGTTATATTGCTAAAAATAAATGGTGTATTGTACACCTTAGTCTATGCCCTTTCAGATGATCTATTACTCCATTTGGTTTCTAAAAAAATATTTCCAACGTCAACTTTCACCTTGAGTCCTAAAAATGAAGGTCAAACGTTTAGCCAGCCTAGGTACTCATGTCACCAAGTTTAAAGAAAAAAAATGTTTGTCACATAAAGTTTAACTGATTATCCACATTTGGTGCAACATTGACCTGATTTTCACCAAAGTATCTACTGTTACACAAAATTTTTAAAATTATATCTTGAAAACCACACATGCTGGATTGCTAACAGACAAACAGACCCTACTTTGTGGGGGAAACTGTGTAATTTTTTTAAATGAAATACTAAATTGCCTCAGTTTAAACTTCTCAGATGTTTTCTATGTTCTTATGGGAATAAAATATGGGTTTGTGAGATTTGCAAATCATTGCATTCTGTTCTTATTTACACTTTACACAGTGTCCCAACTTTTTTGGAAGTGGGACTGTATGCAATACAAATAGGTACAATCACTTCCTTATTCCTGACAGGTTCAGTTTCAACAGAAGTGGAGTGGAGACAAGCAGCACTGTATGAATAAACTCACTTTGGTTGCACAGAATAATACAGTCCTTTGTGTATCCAGTCCCTCCCGTGTGTGTGTGTGTCTGCTGTGTAGAAACCAGTGTCACAATAATGGAGCCAGTGTCCCCAAGCTGACGCTGCTGCCATGACAATAACAGTCTGTGTATGAGATAACTGGGCATGGCTAATGGCAGCAAGAGAACAGAGTCTGTAATCCCAGCCTGAGCTCAGTGGAACAAGCCACAGGGATCAGTCCAGCTCAGGCTCTCCTTCCAATTCTGAAGTAACAGGAAGGAGGCCGGGGATAAGATTTTCACAAACTGAACATCTGGAAGAATGGAACCACGATCATGGACCACCTTATACTGGTGACGTTATGGTCGGTTCCAAAAGGGGTCAGTATTCACAGTGTTTTTTGTTGTTGTTTTTCAGGATTTGCCCAACGATGCTCATTGGTGGCATTATTTTACATATTAAGCTGGAACATGAGCGATACAGAGGCCTTTTAAAATGTGACCAAGAAGTAGGCTCAGGCTGGATCAATGTCAAATATTTCCCAAGAGCAGTCAGTCATTGTTATGCTATGGATGCTGGCATAATAGTGCCATAGATATGGGAGGATCCTCAAATGACAGTAGTATCATATTGCCAGCCCCCAGTGCCTCACTGTGTCTGTGACAGTAACTTCAGTTGACCATCACACAGAGCAATGGACACATTGAATCATTCAGAATAACATTCATGGTTTAAAGACAGATCTTCACTGTACTCAATTATGAAAAATCAAGACTGCAAACGCCAGTGAGGAAGGAAAAGTCAAGTGTCATAGCACATTCAGACAAAACTGCCAGATTTTCTTGACGACTAAAATGAATCAGAGACCTTTACAGAATCACCATAAACACGCTGCCCACACTACACAGACTACAGTTAAAGACTGTTGCCAGCAACTGACAGATCACTTAGCGTGACGCAACACACAGCTCCGTGACGCCTGGAGAGAAGCTGATAAGAGCCAGCAAATGAACCTAAAGCTAATCTTCAACTCTGAAACAGCCAGAGCTTCTCACACAAAGACAAGGTCATTACTTACAGCGTGCTCACTGTTTTCTGAGCTGAAACAAGTCAAGAGCATTCTTATCAGGCTAGAGATTAACTAAGAATGAAAACAAAACTCTGTGTGAGGTGGATTTGTGCTGCCTGAAGCAAATCGAACTTTAATCCGAGCCCAGAGTTTTTGATTACGGCTACTGTCAAGATGGGGATGAAAAACATGAAGCTGAGCAGACAGCTAGCAAAGACGGCCACATGACTCATGAGGTGTCTGTTGACATTGCTTAGTATTAGCTGCAACAGAGTGATCATGTTTATTTCACAGTTACAGTTGTTATTAAAAATATCCCATTTGTGTGACAAGTTGAAAAGTGTAAAATCTACAATTGTGCAAAATTTTAAATGCTTTGAATGTCTTGTACATCATTAAACGGTTTATCATCACTAAATCCCCAGATGTTTCACATTGGCACATTAGTTATACAACCACTCATATACATACATATACACATATACATACATATACATATATACATACATATATATACATATATATATACATACACATATATACATATACACATATATACATATACACATATACACATATACATACATACACACACACACACACACACACACACACACACACACATATACACACACACATATGCCTGAATAATAGCAGCAAAATGTTTCCTCTTAGCATCTTTTACAGTTTTCTGGTAAGAATTCCAGTAATCTTGTAATATTTGGTATGACACCTGAAGTTGATCCTTCTTCCATTTACGTTCAGCTCTCCTACACTTTCTTCTGGCAGCACGGGTGTCTTCATTCAGCCACGGTTCAGATTTGGCTTTTACTTGCCTAAGCTTAAAGGGGGCCACTGAATCTAAAACAGTTTGGCAGACAGAGTAAAACCACGTACTCAGCTCTTCTGTATCATTGCATATGAAATCAGGAAGGCCACCGTTCTGATTAAAAACAATAGAGAACTGTCCAGCAGAGGAAGGGTTAAAAATGCGACAGCACCTAGCAGCAACAGGAGGAAGATTAACTTTGGTACAAGGAAGGAAAACCTCAAACAAGACAGGCCTATGGTCTGACCATACAGTATCACAAACCTCTAAGTTAGAGACAGGTAAATTGTGAGTTAAAACAAGATCCAACGTGTGCCCATATTTTTGTGTAGGCACAGACACAGGTTGCACAAGATCAAAAGAGTCAATGAGATTTAAAAAGTCCTTTGCCATTGGCTTGTCAGGGCAGCACACGTGAATACTGAAGTCCCCAATAATAAGGACATGATCATATTTTGGCATAATTTCAGCCAACAGATCAGAAAAGTCATTTAAGAAGTCCTTATTGTATTTTGGGGGTCTGTAAACCACAGCACAGAGCACTGTGTGAGAGCGACCTAGCTCAAACATACTCAGTTCAAAGCTACTAGGTGAGGTTGATAATGGCAGTGGTTTACATTTATACTGCTTCTTAAAAACAACCGCTAGTCCTCCTCCTCTGCCTGATATTCGAGGAGAGTTTAAAAAGCAGCAGTCATCAGGTAAGAGATCTGTGAAAACGCTGGACTCACCGGCCCTCAACCATGTCTCAGTTATACAGAGGAAATCCAGTACTCGGGTCATAAATAAATCCCTTAAAATAAAAGTTTTATTACTCAGCGATCTAGTGTTCACCAATCCAAACCTGGTGGAGGTCAGCGTGTTCGTGGCTGACAGCGAGACCCGACGCAGCGGCCGCAAGTTCTGTAGGTTCGCACCGCGCCGACGAAGATGAGGGAAAATCTTTCGCGGCTGGGACATCTGATCCGAGCCAACAACGGGCACCAGCCAGGCATCGATGGGCTCCAGAGAGCACGGAGAAAAGGCATGACAAGGTACAGATCCACGTTCGTTCCAAGGAGCCGGGGAAGAGCGCACCAAGTATGCCTTAAGTTTCACAAGTAGACCGCTACGTTTGCCCCGGCGTCTGAAACGCTTTCGCCGTGAGGCTGGGGCCAGGCTCCGACAAAGGTTAGCTGGTATCCCAGACAGGAATGGAGGTAACGCCTTATGTCCATTATAAGTTGCATTGGTAAGATCACTGGGAGCTAGTCGGAGGTCCAACAGTTTTTGGCGATTGTACATTAAAAGAGAGTTGACTCTAGCAATAAAAAACAACATAAGCAAACACAACAGAGGAAGAGCCAGACGGCGAGCCACACACACTGGCGCCATCTTGAAACCCAAAAATCTGGTTAATGTAGTACCAAATATAGTACCAAATCACAACAACAGTTGCCTCGGGCACTTTATATTCTAAGATCAAGCCCATACAATAATACAAAGAAAACAGAAAACCCCAACAATTACACAAACCCTTTGAACAAGCGCTTTGGTGACAGTGGGAAGGAAAAACTCCCTTTTAACAGGAAGAAACCAGAACCATGCTCAGGGAGGGTCAGCCATCTGCCACGTATTTAGATTAGAGTTTAACACAATGTCTTTAAACTTGCATAGTTTTAACACTAATGAAACCAAAAGTGGGATTCTGCTTGATTTTGATAAATTCGGGTCAGTCATCACATTGACAACCATAAATGTAGATGGCAGTTACTATTATGCTCCTCTATGTCCTCATTATTCAGTGTCCCCCTGCCCCATGTTAATGTGTGCAGAGTTTGTTCATCTCTGTGTGGGAGGAGTGGGATTAACAGGCTGCCGTGTCCTGCAGGGGAGTGAACAGGGACACAAGCTGCTGGAAAGAACCAGGAGTCTGAGACCGTCAGCCTTTTACCGCCAAGATTCCACTGGCCCTGCCCACACTGCAGTTTACTGTTATAGGGGGACTACATGAGTCATTTTTTGCCATCAGGTTTTGAGGAAGGAACTAAATAGAATGTGCATCTTTATTTACAAGATTTTAATGTATTCACTTCACAAGGGTTTCGTTATATTCTACTGTACAAAAGTCTTATGCCGCATTATATTTTCCAAGGAAAATGGAAAATGGGTGCTTTTTAACCACATTTTTGTTTGTGAACATGTTTGTTTAACCTTTTTAGAGGATATCAGGTGCATACTTCTGAAGTTAAGAGATCCAGATTCTTTGCTTCTAGTGTGAAAAACTAAGCTGGCTGGAGACTTCACAGTTCTGAGACTGTTAGCTTGGCGCTGGTGTTTTACCTGAGCCCAGTGGTTCTTGAACACAATCATGCAGGTCTCCGGGTCCACCCCTTTCAAGACCAGAGACTGTCCATCACGGTTTCCACTGGCAACCACAGAGGCCATCATGGTGACCGGATCGCACGTGGGTTAAACCATGTCATAGGCAGGACAGGGAGGGCTTTCCTGGCTGCTCACTGGGCGTTACCAAAACCAGAGAAAGAGAGATGATCACAGGAGACCTGAGGAGTCAAATAAAAGAGGAAACACAAAATGACATCATACACAAAGCCAAAAAAAGTTTGCTTCATAGGATAGCAGCACAATGATACGGCTGGTGGTTGCTGCAGACGGCAACCCCTCTTTGCTTCTGCATGGCCAGCTAAGAGCTATGACAAGCATGCAGGAGAGAGAACAATAACAAGCCAAGTCAGAGGAGTCAGTCGAGGAGAGAAAGAGAAGCTGCGTCAAGTTCGACTTTACCGTCTCCTGCAGCAACTCTGCGCTTCACACCGAGCTGTCAAATCGCTTTTGGAATATATCATACGCCCCCATTGGATTCCTGCAGGCCCCTGGACATCACTCTCATTACAGAAATATTTTGTGACATCAGAAGGCGAGCAGCAATTGGGTGTGTCTGCTATGGCTGAGTGTGGGGATCAAGGAGGGTAAAAAAATTTAAATAAAATACAGGACAATGTTAGTTCTGTAGATCACACGTGATTAATTGCATGTCCCACTTTTACTTCTGGATCAGAAATATTACAAAATGTATGAAAGCACTGCTCACACCGCTTGTTTGGATAAAGAACATATATTATTTTAGCCTGAGGGCAGCTTCGCACAGCAGTTCCAACACTCACACTGGCACCATAAAAAATCTGGAAGACGCTCAATCTTTTTCCCCCCTAAGAAAGGAACTAGTTTGTTGTTTCCCTTGGAAAGCATGTTCATGGAAAGATTCATACAGCCAAAACTGAACAGAATGAGAGTAGCGCTTTTCGAAACAGAAACACGTGAGCTGCCATATAACCAAAACAATACGAGTTCCCTGCTACACAGTTCCCTGTGACACGCTTCCAGGTACTGTGCAGGCCTTTGCTTCACAAGAAAGAACATCAGGATGTAATACGGATCCCTTTCCTGTGTGTGCCGACAGATACCAACAATCAAACAAAAGGTCCACAGCCCAAGCCGTGGAGAGTACTTTCAACTAGAAATCAGTTTTACCGGATGAACCTGGATAAACTAATTATACTTAATATATATCAACAGCAATAGCATTACTTAACTATTAACATAAATGCGACAGGCTTTTTACCTGTGTATGAGAAGCCCAGCAGCTCATGGGAGCTCAGATTTGGTTTTTAAAACTGTAGATCTGCCTTAATGTTTTGTTAAACATTAAAAACTAGAACAGTTTTAATGTTTTATATTAAAGATAAAGTCCCAAAGCCAGTGAGCCACTATTAAGGCTTGATGTTTTACCTGTTGAGCTGATATGTGTCCACTTGAGTTGACAAGTTGTGTTGGGAGATCTTTAGGATTCATTACTGGGAAAACATACAGGTTGTTAAGATACTTCAATACGAACCAGCAGACTGACAGAGCCACCCCTACAACCCAACCACTAGCCTGGCTACAAGCAAACTTTCCAGCACTACACAATAACATGACAAAGTGCGTTTGTCTGTGAATACTAACACAATGATGGGACCAAGTCAGGCGGTCCCAATACGGAGGGCGATATGGAAACCGTCACCACAGGGGACCAACTGTAAAACACACAGCAGCTGCACAACATGGGGCCCCAATTTACAGCTTCTAGTCCCCAGCCCCTAAACACATCTCCTGACGAATCACAGCTCACCACCCCCGCCCACCCGTCACTTTTCCCCAATACCACACAGAAACATCTCCGCCACCCATACACGTTAGGCTCACTTTGCCAGGCAAAACTTTTCAGCCATCTGCTTTCAGTTACGAGTGACTGCAGGCCGGTTAGATTCTCAAGAAGGAATGTGAAAGCAGCGTGGAGCGAGCGTGCTGGCAGGATTTCTTACCTCACGTGAATCATCTTCAACTGGCACAGGTCGCTAAGCAGACAAGGACCTCATTCTGCTCCTGTTGCACAAAAAAACAAAAAAAAAAAACAAAAAGAGAGACAGAGAGAAATATGAAAATATGTCAAGAGAGGAGCAGGAAGCGCCTGTGTGAGAGGCGAGGCATGGTGGGAAGTGACTGGACATGAGTAAGCTGCTCCGAGCACCAGTTGGATGGAGATGAAGAGGAGGTGGTTACAGGGAGGGAGCGAGGGAAGAGAAGGGAAGGAAAAGCAGAAGTGGGAGGGAGTGAAAAGGAAAAAAAACAAGCTGAGTGAAAGTCTACAGAAAAATGAGGACATACAAGTACAAATTCCAGCAGTGCAAGCAAGAAGACTAAGATTACGTATACTGTATGGCAGCACTTAATATTCCTATAAGATTCATAATTCACAGAAGAATAACACAATTGTCCTTTCCAGTTTGTGATGTGACACTGCACAGCAGCCGTCCTGAGCTGCGAGAGGCTAGCTGCCCTCTCTGGCACCAGCACGACCCATCATGTAAAACATGTCACTTGAGACTTTCCTAAAGCGTGACATCGTGTATACAGCAACAGTCGGACAGAGACAGGTGTGTGTGTGTGTGTGTGTGTGTGTGTACATGCACGAGTTCTTAGAAAAGCACCAATCCAAGCGTTTGTTGACTCATCTTTGGCTCAGTCCCATTCCCAGCAGTACATTATACAAACTGTCCATCGGTCCGCACTCTGTTTAAAGCCACATAACATGTCTACATAAGAATAGCACGGGGAGCAGTTTTGTTCAGAGCTCTTCAACCTGTGGACAGGAGGTGCTTACAAATTGAATTGCCAGCCTTGTGATTAATTATTAAACTACATGCAGCTCACAGCTGCTCCAAATTTGCCTTCGTTTTCCTATTTATGGCCTGACAGCAGATATTAGGATGCGGGTTGGCAGCTTGGTCAAACAGGCGCGAGGTGCTGACTGTAGAAGTTCAATCAAGAATGGTTGCTATGATTTAATCATTTGTAACTGGTGTGATAACAGCGCTGCGTAATCACACCTCCTGAAAAGATCAAGAGGGATTAATTCCATTTTAAGTGAAGGTGAAGGTGCGGGCTTAAATCTTTGTTACACAAAATGATTCATTTAAAACAAGTGAATCAGCTGAGTGGGCTGGGCAACACATGGTGGATTCTGACTTATAACACATGTCAGTGTAGTCGATTCTTCTGCTTTCAGCTGCTCCTTTTAGGGGCCAACACAGCGGATCATATGCCTCCATCTCTTTAACACACACCACCTGCATGTCCTTCTTCACTCCATCCATGAATCTTCTGCGTGGTCTTCCTCCTTTTCTTCTACCTGGCAACTCCATAGTCAACACACTTTGTCCAGTATATCCATTAAACAGTAATATATATTTAGAAATATATTTGAGGTAGTGTAAAAGTAGTCTGGCCACAATTTGAGATAAATAGACAAGAATAGATAACCATGGGACACAGTATAGTGAAGCAACATCAGGCTATCCAACAGACTGCATAAAAAGTGGCCCTGAAAAGTGAAGCCAATGGGCAAACCGGCATTGTTTTCAAATGACCAGCAGGGGGCAGCTTGTCAGGTTGACCCAAGGCTCCCTCATCAGCGATCTCAATAAATATGTTCCAGCAGAGGTTTTGTCCTCGGTTCTGCTATCAAGTTTCCTTTAGTACAGCATGAAGTTCATTTTCTAAGGCATCCACTTGCCTCCTCCCTTAAACGACTACCATCTGCACTGCACTGTTGTCACCCTTGTACACAAAAACAAAAAAAATAGCAGGTCCAAAGTATCTTTTATTCTTCAAACCATCAAATTTCTGAACATGAGCAACACAATTACTGTTCAAATTATTTTTTACCAACGTTACTATGCAAGGAGAGTGAAAGTGTGTATATTGCGTGCTAATGTCTTATCTTGAACTGATTGTTTTACTGCATGCGGCGTATACTCACGTCATGGGACATATAAATGTAACTATCTATCTAGAGAAGATAAATCAGGGATATGCACTGCCACTCAATCTCTCAGTCAGATCCACACCTTTCTCATCCCATCCAGTTTCACAAGTGGATATCAGCTAAACAGCTGAAAGTAAACCAGTAAGTAATTTCCTTCACTTTTTTAAATTCTCTATAAGATCAGTAACCCTCTCGAGCTCTTTTTATATGAAAAAATTATTCATGTAACAGCTGACTCTTTAGATATATCACCTAACTTAACTGTTGCAGTTTAAGTCTAAGAGCAGTTACAGATTAATGTTAACGAACTGATCCTACAAGAGGAAAAAAAATACAAAAATACCTGTATGAGTATGGGATTATTTTAGAGATTAAAGTATTGTATTATACGTTGTTTGTTAGGATTTCTGGATTAGTTTGTTTACATTTTTTCTGCACCCTGTCTATTGTCTCGCCTTCCTGCAATGCCGTCTGGTCCACATCACACTGCCAGGTTCACTTGTGGGTCAGCATCACTGCCTCTCAACTGAATTTTCAGCTGTATTTTCCCCGGGTTCCCACGTCGAAACAGCCATCAGTTTTTGATACACAGGATAATATCAAAAGCTCCCGTTTCAGAATCATTTGTTCTTTTGTCAGGGGGTACAATTTTCAAGATTAGCTCAAGCAGTGATTAGCTGCTCCTAGACAACAATACACCTGCAACAACTACCTCTCAAATCTCCATTCAGTACAGCAGGTTTCTTGACCTATTAATAGCCAAATAGGTCAGGATTTGGGCCCAGCAACAGAAAGGAGACTGTGCCCCAGCGCTTTCTACTCAACTAATACCCCAACAACCCAACGAGCGTCCGACACAGCATGAGAACAAAGCCACTTATTTCTAAGAATTAAAATGTGCTTTTTGAAGAAATCCAGTTCTAGGCCTGTTATGGAAAATCATGACCTACATTTACAGGTCTCATTTACAGTACCTGCTGTCGCACAAAGAGAGACAGACCACTCTTACCCATAAGTCACTGCTCTACTTGCTCAAAATAACCTGAAATACAGTAGAGTCATGAAAAGGTTTAAAATACAGGCTGCTGAAAACATCTTGTGAGCTGCTTCTGAAAGAGTTTCTCCAGCAACTATCCAATTACAGTAATTTGATAATTACACATATTTGTTGCTTCCACATCAGAGTCACAAACATAATAAGACAGAAAGACTGGGATGCTACCTTCTTTTTCCTACAGCCCTGTGCAAAAGTTTTGAGCCACCCCTCATTTTTCTTTTATATTTTGCTTCAAAAGGAGCCAGGCATCTTGGTCACTTTTTAAAGTGCTCTTGAGCAATGGGTCTCTGGGCTTTCTGAAGGTCTTTCGAAGATTGTATTTCAGTCTAGTCCCTGTACCTGACCACACCACAGAGGAATGATTTTTGTTATTTTTTGCTTAGGTATTTTTTTATGCCAGTTAACACTGATCTATGAACTATTTAGGCATAATTAGCGCTGTGTCTGAGCATAACAGACATCTCAGCAAAGAGCCAACTTTAAATTGTAGCTTTAGGTACTTTGCTACTGGCAGCCTGCTGCAGGAAAGTATAATTTGTTCCCCTTTCTTTAGCTGAATCTTTAAAAATACCAAAGACTGGGCTGGAAAAGTAGAAGATGAACAACAAGAGAAAAAAAAAAAACCTACAGCAGATGGACAGCATGTCAAATTCATGTCCTTAAGAAAGAAACTGTAAAACATCCTGCAAAGACCTGACACAGAACCTGAGAGATGAACAGGGAGAAAAGGCAGGTATGCTCAATTACACAAGAACTGCACTGAGAATCAGTGATAGCAGGTGTTCATGAATCCAAATGGATTTTTCACATCAAATCTACACCATTATATACAGAGGTGGTCACGAGAGAGGTACAGCAAAGAGTGTCTACAGCCATCTATAAAACACAGTGGAGGCTGTGTCATGGTTGGGACTGCATTTCAGCAATTCCAATCCCATTGGCTCTGCTTTGGGAGTGCCTACCATCGCTAAGCAGCACATCAAAGACATTACATTCGTGCAATTTAATTGCGTGGTGAAATCTTTGTGCTTTTTGGAGTTATTTACCCACTAAATACATTTAAAGTAATGCAGTACGTTGCTTAATTACTCCCAGGAAAAAGTAATTCATATGATCTTTCCCTTAGTATTTAGGTATGAACACAAAGCCAACAGCACAAAGCAAAGATGAAAAAACACACAAAGAGACTTCAAAGCGATCACCACAGTGAGTCTATTTTAGAAACATGAACAGGCAGATATGGAGGCTGCAGCCTGACTGCTCATCACTGACTTTGTCACCAGATGAAGTTCAGGGTTTGGCTGCTGGGTTGAGATCAGCATTCACTCAGTTTTATCATCACTCTAAGTTCTTGGCTAGCTTAAAGTTGTGCCGAAGTTGTGTTAGCAGCATAATAAGATTGTTTCTGTTCTAGATGCAGTTTGCACGTTGCCAAAGTGCTCTCATTCTTTTGTGTCCACATCCACGTTGCAGACTGTGCCACCATTTACCTCTTCCAGCACACAAACTGAAATCAGCTGATTGTAGCGCAAGTGCGACTGGAATCAATAAGCAGGACAGATATAAACAAGCAGACTAACAATTCCAAGGAATTGAACTACTGGGAAGCGGTTCTCTAGAAAAAAACAGTTCTCCGTACTGGGGATCAGATTTTGATCCACCATGTGCTACCATCCAATTGGCAAAGGGTTCATTTTTCAGTAGGCAAAGATTCCAAACACACTATCAGTGGAGTAAAAGCATATCTGGATTAATCAAAAAAACTGTCTGGGGTCTTTCTGTGTGCCGTTTGTATGTTCTCCCCATGTCTGCGTGGGTTCTCTCTGGGTACTCCACCTTCGTCCCACAGTTTGGTAAATTAGTGATTCTAAATTGAACGTAGATGTGAATGGTTGTCCATGTCTGTGTTAACTCTGCGACCGACTGGCACCCTGTCCAGGTTGTACCTTAGCTCTATGACACTGGGATGGGCTTCAGCTGCCCGGGACCCTGAAATGCAGAATAAAACGTTGGATGAGGGTGGTGGTGGCTCCAGACTTTTGCTCAGTTTCATATCCTAGTGGTCGTCTGTATTTCTTGCTGCAGATCCTAGATGTTCAACACACTGAAAACTAACACCCACACTGAATTAAAAATGCTCAATTAAAAACTGAAAATGAAAAAATGAGATCCAAAGCTGTGACAAAGCCAACATAAATGGCCCTGTTTTTTCCCCCTACTAATTTCACAGATACAGTGCACCATTACTCAAAGCTCTGCGGGGTTACTTTACACCTGCTGTGCATCATTTCTAAAAATGGTCCTGGCAGCATTTAGGGCCTGCTGCAAATTCATGTCCTCTACATCAACATAAAAATCGGTGCATCATTACGAACATGTTATTAGAAAACATTCAAGATCCCATTTTAGCAACAGCATTGCATCACACCTCTGTCACAGTGCCAGCTGCAAATTGTTGCACAAGTTTAAGTAATTACTTATTATCACGACACAGCGGCACACTAGACATCCATAATTTCTAAAGCTTAAAGAGCAGCACTCCAAAGGTAAACACCAAAAAGAGATCAGTTTCTGATGAATCAAAGTGAAATAAAGACACGGACTGATGGGAACAGATAGGATCAAACATGATGTAAAAATGAAAGAAATGTTCACCTCTAGGCCTTTTGTCATTTCTTCTTTTCTGATCTGGTTTCGGCATTGTCAGCCGACTGCAATCCCAGAAGGTTTCATACACAAAGGTGTGTCCTGTGCAAATACCTGAAAGGCAGGACGCACCTTTAACTCAGCGTAACGATCATATTTCTCGCTAAACAGGAGCTTTGATCAGCTGAGCAACTTATTATGCTTCTTTTCTAAACCTGCCTTTTATTAAAAGGTGCAGCATTCAAAGGAGAGTGTCAATGTTTCCATCAACTTAAAGGTGCTGTTTAAAGAGAATAAACTTGCAGCAACCATAGCAACCCAGAGACCAACAGGCCCATTAAAGTGATAGCAGCTGCTGAAATATTTAGAGCTGTAGGTGAAACCGCTGAAGGGTAATGTAGTGTCTGGTCTGAGTGTTTATACTCCTCACTAATTCAATCAGCAGCACAGCAGGGAGGAAGAAAAGCCATTGTTTTTATGCAGATGCTGACCACTGTGCCAGTTCATCATGTTTACAGGTGTCATACTAAAGCTTAAATTATAAAAAATTTTTATGTTCATTTCAGTCGTTGTTAGACAAAAAAATAAAAAGTGAAAGCAGCAGCTGTAACTAGCTTAACTTTAACAGAGGTTAAGGCACAAGTAGCATCTCAAACCACCCAATAATACCTCATTTTGAAATCAGCACATACCAATAACAAAGGTATAAAATATCTAACGAGCAGCAAGAACATTTCTGTGAAAATATCTAACCAGCCAAAACGAAATTTCAACATGATTAGGTGATTAGTGCACAAATATTTCACCCCTAAAATTACATGTGTGTGAATTCTGTCAGATGTAAACACTACAGGCCAGATGTGATTCATTTAGCATTTGCTAATGCTAAATTAGCTTAGCTGCAACATTCCACTCTACAGTTTTTCTAAATGTTAATTTAATATAGTATAATATAGTACTTGTAGCAGTACTATATTGCAGTAAAAGAGTTCCCTATCCAAATAATACTTCTCTTCCTTTGACTAAAATGAACAGTGCTTAGAAACTATTGAGAAAAGTAGACAGATAGCATGCTAACACTTTTGTAAAAAGCTATCTTTCTTCAAACAAAAACATTTTTATATCATGTATATGTTGCTTCATTCACTGAAATGCTGTTTCTTAGGCCACTATGTGTTCAGTAATGACTGTAACTAGCTTATGTAAGCAGATAACTTCGCTCCATGCCTGTGGATTTTCACATTCACACAACGGCTAATGGCTTGATTTGCCATTATATGCAAAATGATTCATCAACTGCCCAAAGGCAGATTCTCAGTTTAGCTTGAAGGAAGCAAAAAGAGGAGAGGAAAAGAAGAAGAAAAAAATCAATTTTAAAAGGCAATACATAAAGCCTGAAAGAAAAAAAAATATGCCACTTAAAATAACCAAGTTCATTATACAAAGGGGATAAAACTAAGAGAGACTGACAAGAACACACAGAAACCAACTTTTAATCAACGTTATGCAATGTCTTGTGACTCTCTTAGTCTACTCTTAAGCGATAAAGCTTGAAAAAGCTTTTTACATCAGAGGTAGATAAGTTCCTGCTGCTGATATGAAGCATTAAATCATCCTTTACCTGAATGCAGTCATCCTTTACCTAACTTCAATACATCTTAAAATGTTTATCAAAACATGCAAACAAATGATTTTTTAATGATCACAATTAACAATTCAAAATTGGGGTGCTAATTCATTAGATTTACACAAATATTATAATTACTTTAAATGACATAATGGGACTCAGCTAGTCCACAGGGCAGCCAGTAGATATTTCATTCTGCTTTTTGCTTCTTCTTTTTTTATGAGAATTTTATTTCTGCTTCTTTTGAACAAATGCTGTGATTTGTTGTAGACGATGATGCAATGTACTGAGTCTTTCTACACTGCGATACTATTGTTACTGAGGGAAACAATAACAATAGAGCAATATGATACAATCATGTAGACTTGACAGTATCATATTCTATGATTTACACTCAAAAACTCTTACAGGTAAAAGTCTGACAATATTGTATCGGGCTCTGTAGAAAAAAATTAAATAAAATCTTAGTTTAATGTTAGCATGCTAACGGTAATTTTTAGCCAACACATAAATCGCAATTATAAATCTCAGTGTTAGCATTTGCTAGCTTACTTATGAGGTTCTGGAAGTGTTTCCTAACAGTATCCTTGTTTCACATTAGCAGTTTAATTGTGTAGCTTTAATTATTTAAGCTTTGTTTATGAGAATTTTTGCCTATTCTGTTAGTTCTCTTCACAGAACGGTAAATGGACTGGTTTTTATATAGCCTGTGTAATTAAAGGTCCCAAATTTATAAAAAATGGCACAGAAAACATGTCCTCTCTACCTTCCTTTTTTCTTTTCCCCCCCCCCCCCCTTCCTCTGACCTTCACAAGTTAAATTACCGCATTGCATGTGTGCCGGTGACATCATTCCTTCATTCATGTTGGCAGGGGAGACTTTAGCCTGTCCTCACGCTACAATAGGCGACTGTCAGCGATAACAGGGCATTTTGTGTGGGTATATCCTATCTCTGCTCTCCTCCTGCTTCCTCTGGAGCTCGTTTGCATCGCATCTCCCTTGCTGATAAAGCAGACATGTTTGCATGTGGGATGGAAGAAGGAAGAAGATACGAGGCTTCTTGTGAAGTTCAGAGATGTTTATCAGATAGACGAGAGAGAGCTACAGCACCAAACTGACATAATTAACCAAGAAGATGAAAAGTTCTTGTAAAAAAAAAAAAAAAAAATGGAGCTTATGCAAATAAATAAATAATTCACAGCTAGCAGCAGAACTTTTCTTTTTAATTTTCAGTCTTGTACACTTCACTTTTCTTTTCCTTACAAACACATTCAGTCAAAGAAAAAAAAAAACATTGGCCTTAAAGCACCCGAGCACTCATCCTATACAATATTTTTTTTTGTTTGCACATAATTTTCAAAGCAAAACAGATGCAAAACAAGACAGTATACCCTGGGAACTGTTTATCAGAGTAGTAAATACTAGCCTCTACACCTGCACAATAACTCTTCATGTTATCAGCGTACAAACTGCTGACTTGATAGAAAAAGAAAAAAAAACAACCTTCTTCCAGTTCATTGTAGGACAACATAAGTGGTTCAACCAGATTGAGTGACAGTGTATTCATTTCACAGCACAGTCACAACACTACAGAGTCTGTTGGAGTTCTCTCAGTAGAATTAGGCCTAGCCAACAAACGGGACCATACTGCATAAGTTACCAACAATGATCATAATTGAAGTAATAGAAGTCAGTTTTATGATGAGGATACATCAGACTAAGAGGGAGTTGGAAATGAAGTGGAAAATGAAAAAACTCAATTTAAAACCTAAGGAAGCATTTACAGCCACGTTATCCTAACCTAAACCTCCTGCCCAGCATCTTATTACATGCGCTTAAGCCGTTAATTTAGCACTCTATTGTACTCTATATGTTGCATTTCCATTCATGACAAACTAACACCCTCACCCAACTTCCAAACAAAAACAGGCTCAGATTAACTGCTGCCATTGCTGGTCTGTTTAGTATATTTGTCACCTCTCGGGGTCACGAGACACAAGAGGGGAAGGTGGAGCTAATCCCAACCACGGGACAACTGAGCTGGCTTGTTTATGGAGGGCAAAGTGGGAAAACACACAGAATCACCTACTGATGTGTTTCGATTTCTCACAGCTTTATGTCTTGTCAAGTATTTTCAGACCGAGTAACAACAGATAGGCACAAATAAGTAAGGTAAAGCAAATCAAAAACTTGTGACCTGAAGCTGTGCATGTAAATCACATCAGCATGACCAGCTTTCAGTGTCTGGCATGCTGCAGTAGATCCTGTGTGTGTAAAGGCCCTGGAAGCAGGTCTGAGCATTGATCTTAGCCAAACACATTGTTGGACTGCTTGAGCTCCCCCTCTGAACATCAGCAGTAATCGTACAGATGACTGATTAACTGTACGTTCCTCTCATGCCTCAGAAACTGCTCTCAACTCTTCATAAGGTTTAAACTTCACTTGCACTCTTGCTGCATGTTTAATCTACTCCAGCTTAAAATGATGTGAGAGATGAGAGAGAGAGAGAAAGTAGGAGGCAGGCCCACCACAGCTGTAAAACTGCCTCGAATTACAGAAGTTTTGCTAAACTTTAAAATTACCTGACGCCATAACAACCTCACATTCTTACATCCTCTGCAGTTGAGGCATTTTAAAAACAAGCCTGAGCAAATACGGCAGACCAGCCAGGTCAAACTCATTTTACATTACGTCACACGTGCAGCCCACTTTGACCTCTGTGGGCTGCATGTGTGCCGGACCAGTAAAACTCCCCTTTCTTCCAGCGTAAAGAAGTTTAACAACGCATCGAGTCCCTCATGTATTTTAATATAAGAACAAAGAAGTGTAGTTTCAACATTACATAGGAAAATACTGTTAAAAACACAAAGTCTATGCCCTCCTTCAAAATTTGCAAAACCATCCAGTGGGACCATCTTGTGATTGACAAATCACTACGGTATGAGCTCCTCTGTTTCCTACTCAGATCCACACCCGACTCATGATGTCTGGTTTCGAAAAGGCAAGATTGCAGCATCCAAAATGCTCAGCACAAGGCTTCATCGCCAGCTGACATCACAGTGGCTCCATCCATTTTTTGTTTTTGTTTTTAAATGAACAGTTCTCACTGAATATCTCTAAAGAGACGATTCTGCAGAGAAGCCCTGATATGCTTAAATGCCATCCATGCACAGAAGTCCAGCTGTGACCAGAGTGTGGTTTTAGGTCACTGCTTGTGTGCTGGGATGCCTTTAAACTGGATCCATTGAAGACCAGTTCAGCCACCACAGTAGCCACATCTGACAATGACATGCAGACATCTGAAGAGGACACTGGTCCTAAAATAAAGATCAAGCAGTTTGCCAGAAATCACATAACCCAAGCTGGCATTTCAGTCACGTGATAACAAGGTTTACTGTGCGAGGGATCTCAATTTGTCATATCTGAAGTGATAAAAAGTGAACCTATGATAACAGGACAAACGCCATTGCCTAAAACACCAAGTGCACAAACACATTTATATCTTTTCAGTGCCTTATGTTCACACGCACGCAACACTTAGGGAGAAAATTTACTTGTATACTGTAGCAGTCAAACAATTAGTCGATTAAGCAGTTCGCATACTGACAATAAATGATTTTGTCTTTTATCTACAATTTTTTTGACAGCTGTTTAATTGTTTTCAGTGACTATGAGCAAAATATATAAAGATACTGGCGCTCTCAGTGCCCAACGCAATGTTTATGCAAAGTTTCATCAAGATTAGTTCACTCATCTAGGAGGAGATAGAGGACAAACATAGACTATGAGGACTATTTGTAATCCTCATTCTATTCTCTAGTTGTAAAATATGTACTTATATATAATCTATACACCGATTTTTTTATAGGAGGAAAAACATTAAAATGTGGATCATAGCCTTCGCTTCGTCATTTTACTGAACCGCTTGCATGAATATGGACACATAAATGAGTACCTACCACTTCCACATTTTTAACATACGTTTTTTAAAAGGTATCAGCCAGCTATACATGTTATTGATTATCAAAATTAGGCTCATTTTAATTTGCACAAGCACAGGCTGGACTTAAAGCAACCTGCACAGCTTTCCATTTATACGTATTAGTGGGGTTTATGGGATTAAACATGCATAATCGGCTGTTTTGCAGCTCCATGCATTTTGTCCCGTCATAAATTCCTTTAAAAAAAATGTCTTCTTTGGTAGTAGCCTAAAGGCTGCCGACCTCTGATCCAAAACATTTCAACACACAGGTGAGAAAACCATGACTTTGGTTGAAAGTTGTAGTGAATCCCTTAAAGCTCATATCAAGAGATCTAGTCTCGCTGTCACGTTGTTTCAAATATTTATTAATGATTTGATATGCTGCACTAAAATATGGTGATCTCTACCTTGAGATAAAACGTCAACTAATAAACTGCAGAGGTTGTAGTAACTCATGACCGCCATCTGTTCATTGCCTAAATCGACGCTCAGAAGCTCAGTTTGCATCAGGTGATTGTGGAAAACCCCCCAAAACAAAACAGTGATTTAGCGGGTAGAATAGGACCCCTGCACAGGAATGACACACATGAAAAATTCATGATGTTTGCAGGTAACTCAACACCCGCACACTGCGTCCTGCCTGGGAGTGGATACCTGAGTTCAAAGCTCAGAAAAGAGCAGGCTGAAAGGCGATAGAGAGCATAACATAAAGTTTATAACAATGACAATAACAGCAGCAGCACGTGGATACAATATTTGTCTCGTCCTGAAGATTCTGCGTTATTATGTAACCAGATCCGCGAACATTTTTATGAAGCATTGGCTGTTTTTTTATTGGTGTACTGAACTAAGATTAGACATAGGGTGGGTCTACGGTCGGGCAGAAGTAGTCAAAGAGGAAACGAGGCAAAACAGAGTTTAGGTTTTCACTTCTCTAACATCACAGGGATGCAAACTTGTCGCTGTGATCCTGGGTATCTCCCCCACGGTAAACCCAACAGAAAACACCCCGCAGTTTGGAGATACCCAACTCTTCCACCCGCCTACCCACCCGCACATGTGAGTCACAGAGTCTGGAGCTGTCAAAACAAGCAAGCAAAACTTAACATACAAGTCAAACTACCACTGCCAAGTGTTGCCTGCCGGGCTGGCCTTTCCCGTCTTTTTCTTACCGTCGGACTCGTAAAGATCCCCACCTTGGTTAAGAGCGCACAGTGACGATAAGCAGCAGGTTTCCAACCACAGACACGCACTCGCTCTCTGAGCCCCCGCAATAAATGTCCGCGTTTTCCACAGCTCCACAACGTCCCACTTTAGAAATAGTACACGGAGACAGCCTAAACGTAACCCAGATCCTTAACCTGGTCCGCGGCGCACACAGTGGAGGTGAGCCCACACTGATCCTCTTCTGATCGCTCCTCCCACAATACCAAGTGGTCATGTCCACTGAAGAGGTGTTTCTCATTGTTTTGTAATACCTTTTGGGAAATAACCACGTGACGATATGATTAGCGGCGTTTAGCACCCTGTAAATTCTGTAAAGCAGGGAGCCATAATAGTCTGTAAATTAATGGTGTCCGATGTAAGTACTTTTTTAACTATTACTTTTTTCTGAACTGTCCCACCCGGACCCAAACAAAACCTCTCATCATTTTCGTCCTGCATAAGAAGATCTGCCTAATCGAGCTGATCTGCGAAAAGTTCGCCTTATTTATTTTTGAGAATTTAGATCTGAAGTCGAGATTAGAGTGTGGGTTTGAGATCAAGCAGGCTAAGAATAGGTGCTGTACAACGGCTTGCCCTATACTCTTCCCCGACTTTCCAAGTTGTGTATAAATCTGGGCCTCAGCATGTCTAACTCCACCCATATCTCCAGCGGGATCATAATCATTGTGATTTCCAGCATGAAATTATACTGTAGAGTTATAGAAGAGACACAACCTCCATTTATGCTTGATTGAAAGATATATTTAGCCCAAGTCGTAATTTAAGAAGTTAGATGCAAACGTATCTATAGTCCATCATTTCAGGTAGTTACACTGAGTCCTATAGGGGGACTTTTATCGGGCATATTTTGACAGATTTGGCCATGACAGTGAGAGACGTTTTTGTTTTTTTTTAGTTTATGGTTATAAAGATGAGCAAGCCTGTAGCGGCATCTGGTGGCAAGACAGATGAATTACATCTCCCCAGAGTAGCCTTTCAAAGGAAACGTGCCAACGACCGTCAAGAGTTATTATAGCAGCAGGTCGTAGGTGTAGTTCTGACTTACTGGAGGTTCGTATGAATATTAAAGCTGTGTAAATTAATACAGGCTTCTTGTTAATGGAGAAGATTAATGATGAATGTGAAAAGGATCGGGATACATGTGACTGTCGACACACCCGGAACTTACAGCTTACATCAATCTCATTGGTTGACGGTGACATTTTGTAAATAAAGATTTATACAAATTTGAAACGAAAAAATAAAAATCTGTCTCAGCAATACAAAATATCCAAGGAGGAGGGATCCATCAACAAGAGCCTTGAATGAAGTTGTTGTGGTGGTATCTATTTTATCATCTGAAGTTTTGTTTGTTTGTTTTTTCAGGGTTTTTTCTTTTTCTTTTTTTCTCTCTTTTTTCTTTTTCTAATTGATCACATTGTTGACACATAAATGTGACACATATCTATCATTAGTGATATAAAGTCAGAATAAAGGCTAAATATTACTGTTGACGGCTCGGTATTTATCAATATAAACGTAGATATTAGACATAAAATAATAATGTTTAAAAAAAAAAAAAAAGCTGCATACAAACACCGACAGTAACGACTCCTGCCGGGGGGTCCGGTCACTGGATGTCGTCACCTCTGTCTGTCCACAGCGGGGCAGGACTCGGTGAAACTTCTAGTGGACAGGACAACAGCCGACTGCGTCGTCGTGTTATGCTCACAGATGACTGAGGAGCCAGCTGCTCACAAGATCTAACTTTTTTTCTTTTTTTTTTATCTGTTTTTTAAATTTCCACATCGTTTCATACCAATATGGCAGAATCCAGGCGTGAGGAGGAGGAGGAGGAGGACGAAGGAGAGCGCACAAGCCAGGCATCGGGTATGGTGGTGTATCAGGCTTTGATTTATCTGCAGAGCGCGTACTTTAGGAAAAAGCAGAATCTTGTCTGAACACTTGCAACATTGACGAAATCATTTGTGTAGAAACGCAATGTGAACAGCAAATAATGTGAAAAATCTTCATTGTTAAGCGGGGGACGATGCTCCATTCATAAAACCTGTTGCTTAAAGCTCACAATTCAGGAGTCAGCGTTTTATTCTAATTTAAACACCGAAACTGAGAGAGAGGAATGACCCCTAGAAATCCTAGAAATGTATAAAAGGTGTGCAAACCTCTCATGGACCTGCACCCTGCATCTGGGTGACCTTGCCATCTGGCAGGATTGAGAGACCGGTGTTAGGGTTAATTTGGGCAAATGCAGAAGGATTTTTAATAACTATGTTTTGGTGTTGCTTCAGAAATCTGAACACAGTATAAAGCAGTTACAGGCTGTTGTAATGCTCTGATTTTCTGTGTGGAAGCAAACCAGTACTTTATTTAATAACGCTCTGACTGAAGTGCCATTTACATCAGTTTCTCCGTTTCTTATAATCACACAGCACCGTGGATTTTAATCATCCAGTTTGTGATTATAGAAAATTCCCACCCGCTTCTGTACTCATAATTTGCTGCTCTTCATTTTAGCCCCGGCTTGCCCACAACAGTTAAGTACCAAGATAGTTTTACCCCAAATAATCTTTGTTTTTTCTAGCAAGCAACCCCACCCCATGTCAAACCCAGCAGTGTCAGACCCCAACACACCCTCTCATACCACAACCTGACTCCACCAGCTGTTTGCATGGAAATTCCTGTCAGTGTCTGAACAGGCAGGCTGCTGTGTGATGAACACGTTGTGGTATGTAATTGATAGAACTTGTGATAATAACAGAAAATCGTCTGACCCACTTCAGATACTACTTCGGGCAGTTTGCACTGTGAATCACTCATTTGCATCGACACCATCTAATCTTCCCGGACACTGCTGCTGACATTGTGTTATTCACTCGTGACATCGTCATTTGGCGGCTTTAAGCTGTCTTGTTTTTAGAGTGAGGGCAAATCTGTTTTCAACAGTTAGCAGCAGCACTTCCAGGATTTTGACCTGAGTCACACTTTACAATCTTTTCCCTCCCAAAGGTGCTTCAGCATGTTCTTGATGACCTGTACAGGATAGGGAGCAAATTTGCTTATTGAATTGACTGCTCTCTTAACTCATACGGAGTTCATGCTGGTGAAGCGTGACACTTGAAGGCAGATTGTTCTCCATTTGGTGCTCGTTTCACCAGCTGCTCTGTGACTGCTGCCACTTGTGCTGAGTAACGTCAGCATGTGCTCGAGGGAGAGTATGGCTGTGAAGGGGAAACCTTTCCTGCTGACTTTAGCTGCTTTCTGATGTCAGTGAATCTCTAATGGTAAATAATTCTCTTAAAGAGAGCCACTATTGTTACATACAGGTACAACACATGTTTCAGTTTCTCTATTTGGGATGATCCTGTTGCTTCATTGGTCAGTGTGTTGGTTATTCTACCACTTTGGCCCTTATTAATATACCTTAACAGCCATCTGATGCATGTGTGGTCAATCCATTTTCCCAGAGTGCCACACGAGAAATAGGGACTGCTTTAGAATAAACTGAACCCAATTCTGCTTAAAATAAATGTTATCTCTTTATAAGCTTAATTGCTGTTGCCCTCCTCACCTACCACAATTCTTGGCCTGAAGTCACCTTCATGATGTTTAAGTATGGTACAAGATTGCCTGAAGCTTATTCAAACTGGTGTGCCTTCCCCAGCTGATATAATCTGTCGTTTCTGGCATTTGCTGCTGGTTATAGTGGGATCAAAAATCAGTGTTCACTTTGCAAAACCTCCACAGGACTCTGGAAAAATCACATTTATGCCTTGTTGATTCCCTATATCACTGCAGTTCTACTAGAGGGATGAAACCTAATTCATTCATTCCCTTATTTGAAGTTTTGAACATGATAGTGGAGAGCTCTGTCTGTCTCAAACTTCCCACAGCCATTCTGTTGGACTGAGATCTGGTGACTCATATGATTCACGTTGTTTTCAGACAATCAGTCCATCTCTGTGCGACGGGGAGGCATAATCAGTCAAGAGTTTCTGTTAATTTGTCACACCTCTGTGTGTGTGAGGTATTCATGCCTAACGTCTCACGCACAGGTGAGTTTAACCAAGACAAAACCGCAGTGCTGTTATTGGTGCAGAGGCCGATTATGACTAATAGGGAGGTTTTTGACGTCCATTAAACCAGAAGTACATTCAGTACATTTAGAAGTGCATTCAGCTTTAGAGTTTATACTTTAAACTATGTGAAATGTATCCGCCTGCATCACTTTCTTTTTCACACCAGCAGACAGAGAAATGGATTCACTTTGGTACCTTTCAGATATTTCAAACTCACTTTCTCTCTCAAAGAACTTGAAAACATGTACTGTTTGCATTCCTATAAGCCTGAATCTGTGAACACAAACAGCTGGCTTACATGGTTACATAAAGTGTAACCAGATACTTTGTTTCTATCTTAGAGGATAGAAAAAAAAAATTAAATGAAAAAACACATCTCAAACCTGCAAACTCAGAAAATATCTGAATCTTTTAGTTTTGACTGTCATGTCTATTTTATTTATAGCCTATAAGAGATTTAAACAACAGAAGCTGACTGTGCTCTAGAGAAAAGGCACATTTACATTCCAGGTCTCCAGAAAAGCCCAGGTTTAAAATATATAAAGAAATTTTCATACCAGTATTGGCAATACTGGCCCTGCATTGACTTGATATCAGATCAATGCCAAATCGTGCAGTATCACACAGCACTGCTGGTTACTTTATCTTCATATTAGAGCTATGGGTTTTTGGTAGCTCAGGTAGTAGACCAGCAGGTCTATCAATCAGAAGCTCAGTGAACTCATCCCTGACTCCTCCAGCTGCCCTGAGTTGCCACATGATAAATCTGTGTGAGGGTGTGAACGCTAGAAAGTACTTAGGCATAGATAAAAGTGCTGAATGAGTGTGTTTGTGTGTGCGTATGACTGGATGAATGAGATTAGTAGTAGAAAGTGCTTTGAGTGCTCACCTGAGTAGAAAGGTGCAATATATAAGTACCAGTCCATTTAGCTTACTTGGATTTACTCAAGGACTCATATTTGAAGTGCTTTGAATAAGTGCTCTTCAGGTGCTCTGAGAAATCGTTTTTTTAAAAAAAAATAGATCTTCCATTTATCATCATATTTTTAATTTTCTGTTTAAAATCCTTTAGTTAATTCAACATTTTAAGCAAATACTCAAGAGCCAGGTTCTATATTGCACTGGAAATATAACAGTTAACTGTTTAAGCCTGAAATAAATGCTGACCTCGTGACAGAGTAAATGTAAATTCAAAGCTGCTGAAGTTAATTATTTAACGGCTGTAGACCCGCGTCAGCTACAGTATGGATGACAGAGAGTCACGTGAACATTTCTGTGACTTCACAAGTAAAAGATTAATATGGTGCAGTGTTACACTGAAAACCTCCACTTCCTGATTGACCACATTCCACTTCATCAGATTGGCCGAGTAAACACTGAGACATTATCGGCCGCCCCTCTTTTTTTGCTGTTGCCTGTGGGTGTGTGACTGCTTGCTTCAGCTTCGTTGGCACGTTCAGAGGGACGCTCGGTGGACCAGGAGGGAAAATATTGATTGGAAATAACCTTTTTGATGCTGAACGCTTGATGTCTTTTCCTTTAATTTCTCTCAGGTAAAGCTGTCAGCACATGGTGTCATCACTTCTAGTGATACAGATGACCAGGCAGGTGTGCTTTTGTGTCACTTATGTGACTTCGGTTATGAAGTGTTGACATTTTATTAAGTGTAAAAGTGTCATCATGTAGCCACTTAAAAATGTCTGTGTCATCAAGTGAAAGTACAGAAGCTGTGTTCTCACATGCTGTGTAAATTGAGGAAGCAGCACTATAGCTTAAACAGATAACAAGTAACAGGTGTGACAGGTGCGTGTCATGAACAACTAGGTCAGGGCGTCAGGTTTGAGGCATTAAAAACAATGCCTCCTCTGTCTCTGCCTGGTTGCCTTCATTAAACTTCAAGGACAAATGACTTTAGTTTAAATGACTGAATTTACTCTTTAGCTTGTGCTGATAAATGCTGGAAATCTGCTTTAGGTTTGTAAAAACCTAGAGATCAGGTCATGGATCACATTAGTCCAGGAAATAACTATACGTATGTTTATGGTGCTTCCTGAAGGAAACCAGTTCATTTTAGCCAAACTGGTTCATCAACATGTTTCTGTCCACCCTGCTGGTATGGTTGCTGGTATGGTTTCAGTTCTTGTATTTCTAGTTCACACAGCACTGGCTGGAAGCAGTGGGAGAGTCTGGGGTTTGTGTCTTATAAAACAATGGCTCAGACCTTTGGCGTGGACCGTGATGTCATATTTAGTTGCCTTTTTAAAAACTCCCATCTTCACCTGCTGCTTCTTTTGTGCATTTTTATCCTCATTCTGATCGTCAGTAAGTTGCTTTATCAGTAGGACCAGCTCATGTTTTAGAAAGATCATTCTATCTCAAATCAACATGCACCTACGGCTCAACCGTCTCTGATTCGCTTACAGATTTTATGGTTTGGACATTTAATCGTTGCTGTGAAATTTTATCTATCAAATACTTTTTTTCCCAAAGTTCAGTGTTTACATATGGATGACTCAAAGGCTATTAAAGATGAGATTTTCTCTGGCCTTCCTTGCCATCAGAGTCAATAAGGATCTGTAACTTGGGAGAGCGACATCTAAAAATGTCCAATTATTGACTAGTTAAAATTTGAAGAGAAATAATCAAGCAGTCCTGTGACGTCTTGTATTTGAACTCACAGTAAAAGTTTGGGTTGTTTTTTTTTGTTTGTTTGTTTGTTTTCAAACTGATATTGTAAAAGATTTCTGAATGAATATAGTTGTATTTTGCAATAATACAAAATAAAATGTGCCGAATACTTTTCAATGTCAAATTTTTGGTCACAAAAACGAAGAAAGTGCCATTTTCATTCAAACTTAAAGTTGGATTGAGCAAGTATAACAAGTTGTACCACAAAAACAAAAATATCAGTAGATAGTTTCCAGATGGTACTCTAATTATAAATGAGAAACTAATTGTGTTGATTATATGCATATTTTTTCATTTTCAAGACCTACTCTACCCAAAGGACTATCTGATAAATAACATTTTTATCATAGTTGTGACTAAGAATTGAACTTATTCTACAGGTTTAATTGCATCATTGTAAAATTCAACTTTGTACCATTCAGAAATTATCACTGGTTGTCTTTTGATATGTGAAGCTTTTTTCTAAGTGAGCGTTCAAATGTGACTTTACACAACTGCTTGATTTATTTGGGGTTTTTTTTAATATTTTAACTGACCAACACTAAGACATTTTTTGATGTATCTGTACTAAATGTTAGATCCTGATTCCTTTTGATGATAAGAAAGGCCAGGGAAATTCTCAGGCTTTTATCTTTAATAATGTTTGAAATATTCATGTCCAAACATTGACTCATGCTGGTAGTGAGCCAATGGACCATTTTTCAAAAATATATCTCTTGAAAAAAAAATCTGACGTATAAGGTGGAAATTTCATAACAATCATTATAACATGTTTTTTCAGAAAGATTTAAGTTAATTGGACATGATCGATCAGAAGGTCATGTTAACATAGCTTGTTTCTGGATTCAGTGAATGCAGCCATTGCTTCTGGTTACTTGACCTGTAGTATCTCAGTCACTGCACTAAAAATGATCAATCATGATACATCTAACTTTTCTCATACATCTTCATTGCATTAATGTTCACAAGTATGTTGTCTTTGTTGCTCTTGTCACTTATAAAACCTGTTTCTCTCTGTTTTCCTCTGCAGATGGTGTGGAAAGAACCAAGAACCAAGAACATTTGCATTCCAGGTATTTGATTTCATGCCGAGCTGAAGTTTTGTATGTTCTATCCAGCAGCAGCTGTTCAGTTTCACCAAACTTCAGCTGTAGCTGGAAGCAGGGCTCTGTCCCCTTTAACAGCCAGATCTGCTGATGGTGAGATTGTGAATGGACCAAACAATGCGGTGATCTATCCTCGCTGACAGACAGAAGGTCAACACAATGATGAGTAGACACCGTGCTGCTTTTTTCACTTGGTGTTTACATATGTTAAGAAGACAAATGTGTGTAGAGCTGAAAATCTGTCACGTTATTTAAAGCTTTCATACATCGTGGATTTGTTTGTGACCTATTAAGTCCACGTGGTTCCAACTCAAGCAGTCAATTAAATTAACCGCCCAGCACAAGGAAAGGAGGATTGTTGGGCTTTTGTCAGATAGTTTAGATCGAGGACTCGGGTCTTAACGAGTAGGGAAAGTTCCCTGTCACGTTAGTTCAACCTCTATAGTTTTCAACCAGCACAAAGAGTGCTGCGATCAAAAGGAAAGAATGTTTGAAAGTGAAACAAACGGAAGATGTCAATACATTCGCCTCCTGTATTTTGTAAAAGAGTTACAAAAGAGGAAATTGTCCTGTTTATTGGGATCCCTGGTTTTGTAAGCCCAATGATTTCAAACAGATTAATGAACGGTGTTTGTTGGGATGCTACTCTTGTCCTATAAAGTGGAAACTTATTATTCTTTGCCTTTATTTGTGTGTGGTTGTGAAAGGGGATGCATTTTTTAAGCATATAAAGTTTCATAAATGCGGTCAGTGTTTTTAAAAGCTTCAACCCATGCTGAACATTTGGATTCAGACAGTTTTTACCCCTCAGCCGTAAAATACTGATGGAGTAAGATACCAGCAGGATATCATAAGTGGACAATTTTGAATCCCAGTGACTTTGATCACAATGTCGAAGTCAGAGGTCAAGTTTCTGAAAATCTTGTGAATGCGATAACTCAAGAAGGAAGTCACCTTGGATTTTCATCTACTGAAAATCTCCGACAAGTTTGAATCCCAGTGGCCTTGACCTCAAGGTCAGAGGTCAAGTATTCCGAATACCTTTTGAATCTAATAACTCAAGGCGACATTGACTTTGATACCATGGTGTGTAGTGTCTATTGGAGGCTGAGAAGTAGCACTTGCATCCAGCAGTGGGGGTTTTTTCTACTGTTGGATCTCTATGATGTCATTTAATGCTGCTGTCTGAGGCAAATAAGTCTGTATTTAAGCAGAATTGCTGCCCACCTGCTGCTTAAACCGTCCGTTTGAGAGAGGTAGCCAATCAGAAGTAAGGAAATGAAACGACTCGTTTCAGACAGCCCAGTCTAAGAAATGTGAATTGCATAATTAACTCTGGACTCTAAGAAAGTTCTAAGAACTTATTTCAATGTATTTCAGCACTTTTTTTTTTCTGCTTATATAAAATATTTTTGTCTTTTTACCTGATGTAAACCACCTTATTCTTCCCTTAACCATAATAATCCAATACAGTCTGCCATTTTTCGCTTATATTTTTATCATTTATATCTATAAAATATTTAAGCAAGTCATCTCTGCCTTATTGTCAATCTATTTTTGGATCATCAACAATAAGGAGGAGCTGCATGGAGTTACACTGCAAGGATTGTTAAAATGAAGAGTGACGAGATTTCTGTTTAACCATGGTGTCACCGCAAAAGTATGAACCTGCTGTTGATGATAAACAAGACTCTTGTTCTGCTCTCTTTTCAGTCCGGGACCTCTCTCCTCAATACGAGCTGCTATCAAACGAAGTAAGTTTGCCTAAACCGGCCTTCTGAGAAACGTTTAGAGCCTTTTACGGTGTGTTTCTTCACATGGTTTTCATGTGGAAGTGTAATGAGTCTTCTTTCTAATGTTTGGTTTCAGCGGGATTTTTTTTAAGAGAGGAATATTATCTGTAGTATGATTAACTTGAACAGACATCTTATAGTGCAATGGGGACAAAGTTCATGTTACTTTTTTTTTTCTTTCTTCCTTTAGCGAGAACAAACTCTCAGAGCAACAACAGAGACAGGAGGTACTGTAAAATGTTCTCATCCTCCTACTCTTTACATCTCGCCTGTATTGTTTGCTTCTTAAAAGCTTAATGAAACCAAATATCTGATTTGTGCCATGTGGTTCAGAGAACTGTGCTTTTGCTAACAAATTTAAAAAGTAATCATCAGTAAATAAATTGCATTAAAGATAAATGAGAAGTGGGTGTGTAGATGTGTTTTTGTCGGGGGGGGGGGGGTTTTCATGTAGGGGGGGTCCTCATGGTGCTATGGTGGTTTGTCTTCCAGGCGACCACAGATCACCTTTGTAGCAGCAGAGCCTCTGACAAGTAACACCTGGTTCACAGGATCCTCAGTGGTTTCCCCTCCTCCTCAGCCAGGCTCTGTTTCCCAGGTAGGTTTGACCTGAGCCACAGTGTCTCAGTGCTACCTATTAATAATCACTGATGAGCACATGTCAATCCTAGTAACAAGTATTTTAAAATGATCAAAGTGTGTCATAGCCAAGGGTGTGTGCTGTGAAAAAAATAAATAAATAAAAAGTATATATTTAAAAAAAAAACAAAACACAGGCACGCAGACTCAAATGCTTTGACTGAAAGGTTCAAATGTTGGGTCCAAACATGCCTGGATCAACCTATGAAAGCATGCCTAATGAAAAGAGTCATAATAACAATAGTAGAAAGTTCAATAATTCTATTATTCTAGATACACGACACAGAAATGTCATAGTAACTGAGAAAATGTGTGAAAATCTCTCTTTTAATGACTCCACTCCCACCATCCAATGACCAGGTGATCAAAGAGAAGACTGGGGAGGAACACACTGTAAAGCCCACTGCAGCCCCCCGCACAGCCACAAGCGCCACACAGACTGACCCTGCCGCTACCGTCACACAGCGTGGTGACACTCCACCGTTAGCGGAGAAAAGACCTGCTGGTGAGGCATAAAAGGATCATTACTGTCCGCTGAGCATTCATAGCAGGTTTGACTCTAAACACCGTGGTTCTTCATGTTTCCAGGTACAAAGCCACAAAAGCCACCCAGGCCCTCGCTGCCGAAACAAGCAGACAGAAAAGCAGCAGAGAAGGTTGCGACAAATACTGCAGCACTCACGAACGCTGAGGACCAAAGTGATCCTGACTCTGATGGAAAGCAACTTCGACAGCAAGACTCCACGCACACGTGCGCCCGATCTGTAACTGTCCACTGGAACATTCCCGTAAACCATCCTTCTGCTGCCCCTGAACCTGGTGACGCCACTCTTTCACCTTCAAACTCCAATCGCAGCCAACGTCCCGTTCCACGCCCTCGCACGAAATCCCTTAAGCAAGCAACCGAAGAGGAGGCTAAAGTTCAGACTTTGGTTGAAATCGGTGAACGTTTTGAGGATATTCAATCTGATAACCAGGAGTTCCACTCAAATAAGTATTTAAAGGAGTTGTTGGAGGTTTTCGGTGCAGATAACGAGTGCGAGCAGGGCGGTGGCATCACTGATCAAGCCCACGAATCCTCGCAAAGTGAAGATGCTCCTGACGAGATGAGCGGCAGCAACAATCAACGTAGCATCCGGGCCAAGATCCAGGCCTTTGAGAGCCAGGCTACCGGCGAGGACGGAAATGGGAATGAATCTAGCAAACCGCAGCTTCCTGCCAGGAAGCCATCCATTAGACCTCCGGTTGCTGCTAAACCTTTTGTAGCTCTCAAACCTCCGTTTACCCCGAGTATAGACGATGACAGTCAAAACATATCGGGGGCAAACATCTTTAAAAACGCTACGACAGCCCCCAGACCTCAGCCTCCTGAGAAACCTGCAGGTCGATCAATAAGGGAGGAGCTGGAGGCTTTACACAGCAAGGGGGCCATGTCACAAATATCACGCCCTCCGCTGACCAGAATCAGTCAGGTGTATGAGGAAGACTCTTCACCTTTTCCACCTGAATCTTCACCTTTTCCACCTGAATATTCACCTTTTCCACCTACACCTCCGGTGAAGGAACCACTCAAACCCAATCTGAATATAAACAACCACAACTCGGCCTCCATGGTCAGAGAGAATGAGTATGTGGAGACTCCAATAAGTAAGTACAAATAAAATGCACTGCTCCAAAAGCACATGTTTACGTTTTTCATCTCCAGTTTCTCTGTTAATCAACCTACTGTTTTGTTTTGGGTTTTTCAATCTGCTTTCATATAAAAATCCTTTATTTGACTTTATTAATGTAAGAAGAAATCCTATAAATTGTGGTTAAGAAGGTCATCTTGCCTGCAAAGATCTTACTGGTGTTTAAGTGACAACCATAAGAAGCTGAGAAAAGAGAGCAGAATCTTTGATTGGTGTCACTGGCAGATATTTGACATTTAAAAAAACCTAATTAATGGTTGTTTGGTTACATCGTGGTCAGAGATGCCGCACAAAACTATGTAGTGACTGGAGGAGCCTTATTTCCTACAATGCCAAATGCTCCCTTTAAGTAAACCTTAAGCTCTTCTCTTCTCGATTGCAAATAACAACAACGTTCTGCTTGACTTTTATGACATTATTGTACACCGGAGGTCCTGAGTTAGGTTGGTGCAACACAAACGCAAAGCTGTACACTCATGTGGTGTCTCATTGCTCAGATCCGATGCCATTTAAACCGCCGCGTAACTCTAACATCAATGGAGGCTCCGTCACCGTGCCAAGCCTGCCGAAACGACCAACCACCATCAGGGTCCCCAGCAAAACCAGTTCAGGTAGGTTCAGTAAGCCTTAAGCGATTGACTGATGTTTGATTTCTGTCAAAACACTGATGTGTTTATCTGACATGTATGCAGCATGTGGTAACTGGGCACTGAACTCTTACCTACCTTCACTTTATTTATCCTGTACACATGAAGCACAGCTGCTCAGTATGCCTTTTTTAATGTCAGATTCCTCCTGGGATGATCCTCCTCCTCTTCCAATTCAGAACCCCGTGGGCTCACTAAACAACTCAATGAACCACAAAAAAAGCCTGCAGTCCAGCTTGTCCCTCCAGGTATGATATGGATCACAGGAAAGCCTCAAACCTCATTAAAGTGCATCTTCTGATGAAACTCTTGCCTCCTAAACCCGCTGCCTGCTGTTGCGCTTCAGCTAGTTGTGCTTCACATCTTTTGCCCTGATTCTTTTTCCAGGAGCCTTTCAGTGCTATGCCAATGCCATCTCTGCCACCTCGGTAAGTGCAGGGGGGAAAACAATCAAATATCAAACTGTAGGACACTTTGAGTATGTCCCACTCAAGTTGTGCACAATTTTGCACTTCAGGAAGCCAAGTGTGAACAAAAGCCTCCCACCTCGCCCACCTGCTGCCAAAATAGCCCCGGGAAGGCCTCCCCAAAGCTTCAAAGCCACAGGTCGCTCTCAGTCGCTGTCATGGGACGCTTCACCTAAACTCCAGCCAGAGAAGCCCCACAGGAAAGAACTCGTCTTACCCCCAAGGCCCAACCCAGGCCACCGCCTCTACAACAAATACACTGTGAGAGACTGCACGCATAAAAACTCCAGGCTTGTTTCTACAACGGCTTAGTGAGGGCTTGATAACATTTTTTTTTTCTTTCTCCTACTAGTTGCAGCTTCCCCATGGGATTGCAAGCTTTGACTACAAAGGGAGTAGTTCAAGAGAGCTGTCATTCCAGGTGACCAAACTAGTTTTACCAGCACATACGTGGCCTGCAGCTCATCATTGTTAAGCACATCATTAAGTCCTTTGTGTACTGTTGGCCTTTCAATAGAAAAACGAAGTGCTGCTACTGCTCAGAGAAATTAATCACAATGAATTGGAGTGCCAAGCTGGAAAAACTAGAGGAAAAGTCCACAAGTCCTGCATGAAGATTATAACTCCCCTTTCCTCGGATGAATCTTCACCACAGGTGACTCAGCTTTTTATTATGAGTCAGTGTATGTTTTTTGCCACCTGATCCGTTGATGCTGCTGTTACCAGTCTGTCCTGATGTGTTACCCTGTAAAGTCTTTGTTCCTTTTTGTGCAGGATTCTGACCAAACTGGGCTAAAGGTGCAGGTCGTACATGACTTCGATCCAGGTGAAGCATGGGTTTCTTGAATAACTGTTTAATAGAATATTTTTGACATTTCAGGCTGTTCTTTGTCTGGATTTGTTGTGGCATTTTAATTAGAGGACAAATACAATTATAGGTTTCCAGTCAAGAGGGGAGGGAAGGTAGTATAGTGTAATCTCTGTAGACAGGGGGCTAACCCAAGGGCCTCCCACTAAATTTAGAAATCCATATGCATATGCATTTTTTTTTTCTTTTAATCTTTGGAGACAACTCTTTCTGGTGAAGTCAGGAGGTGATGGTTTATATGGCACAAGATAATGGGGGCCTAACTAGTAAGATTTAGCGTTAACTTTAACCAAGACTAGCTTGTTTTCCAGAAAAGAAATGCAATAGAAAGGAGGTCAGTCCAAAATTGACAAACACACCTAGATCTAGCTCTAATGCTCCCTAAATAACAAATAGTTTCTTATTTCTGCTGGCCTCTTTGTGTCCGTGCCACAGTGAACACTCTAAACAGCAACCTCTCCTGCTGATAAAATGCATGTTGTCTGAAAAGAATCAGACACTGATGGCCACTTTATTGGGTACACCTTGCTAGTACCAGTTTGGCCTGTATTAATTATTCAGGGCATAGATTCAACACGGTGCCGGAAACATTCCTGAGAGACGGCTGCAGATTTGCACATCCACGATGCAGAACTCCTGCTATACCACATATCGCAGGTGGAGGTCATTTGAGTACAGTGAACTAATACACATTCAAGAAACCATCAAATATCTTTGATGGCACTAAGGGGCCCAAAGTGTGCCAATGTGCCATGCTTTAAACTTAAGCATGACCATGTCTATATACTTAAATTCACTGGGTTACCGCCATGTGATCAGCTGATCAGCCATCAGCATTAACAAACAGTTGAACAGGTGTACCTAATGAAGTGGCAAGTAAGTGTAGATGTATTTGTTGTATTTGATTGTTTGCACTGAATGATTGATTGTGAAGTGTTTGGTCCTCAGAGGGCCCCGGAGAGCTGAGTCTGAGAGCGGGAGATATTGTGACCATGGTGGAGAAGGTGGACAGCGAGTGGTACAGGGGCACCTGTAGGGGATCTACTGGTTTCTTTCCCATCAATCATGTCAAAGTCCTGGTAGGTTTCAGTGCATCCTTCACCTATTTAGTGACAATCAAAAAGCAAGGCAAATGCTTTTAACTTTTGTTTTCTTTTTGATTAGTTGGATTCACCAAAACCCCTCCCAGAAAGGAAACCAAAGCCGCCACCAACACCCGCAAAAGTCAGGTACTGTCTTTGCAGCATAAAATGTTTGGATCAGCCTTTAGAAACCAGCATGATGGGCTAACTGGATGTTTAATATACCCTTAAAGTGGTCCCAGGTGTATGGCGAGGTTCGACTTTGAAGGGGAGCACAGTGATGAGCTGTCGTTCTCTGAGGGTGATGTGATCCAGCTGAAGGAGTATATGGGACAGGACTGGGCACGGGGACAGATCGGCGGCCACACTGGCATCTTCCCCCTTAACTTTGTAGACGTCATTGAAGATCTGCCTCCACCCCCGAGTCAGAAACCCAGTAAGAAGGTCGCACTGCCCGGTAAGATTTTCTGAAGACACTCAGACGCTCACTATGTGCTGACTTTTAAACTGTACATGCATACAATTATCTGTGTGAATATCCACACTACAACATGCAGACGTTTTGTATCTTTCACTGAAGAGCCTTTATGAGCGTCTTTACTTCATGCTGGCTGGTACATACTCTCTGTGGCATGTCAAGAATTTGCCCTTGTGTTTGACTTTAATTAAATAATTGTTTACAAAAGCCCAGCCATAGACAGGAGTTTAGAATTACAGATCAGAGGTTACGAGTAGTGCATTGTTGTCCTACAAATACTCTTTAAATCAGGGGTGTCGAACTCCAGGCCTCGAGGGCCGGTGTCCTGCAGGTTTTAGATCTCACCCTGGGTCAGCATACCTGAATCAAATGATTAGTTCATTACCAGGCCTCTGGAGAACTTCAAGACATGTTGAGGAGGTAATTTAGCAATTTAAATCAGCTGTGTTGGATCAAGGACGCCGGCCCTCAAGGCCTGGAGTTCAACACCTGTGCTTTAAATACTATAAATTGAGGAAAAAAGTTGAAATTGGCCTTTAAAAAGTTAAAGCATTCACATGAATAATGCAAACTCCTGCTCAGTAAAAGAAATAATACAAAAAGCCTGACACCAGTCTCCTCAATGGCAGCAATATTGAATTATTAATAGCACACCAATACATTATTGAGGACTGTCATAAAATGTGGCCACAGAATTTTCTGTTTGTTCCTTGATTTAATTTTGTACACTTACACAGGGATGGCTGCCGCTTCTCCCAGCATGCACCCTGAGGCTGGCAAACCTGCTCAGGTAACCAACACTGATACAAGCACGATAATAAATCCAGACAATGTTGGTCATGCAATTTGACCCTGTGTGTTGAGCAAAATATATAATAGTTTTGTTATAGTTAAGTTTTCCGCAGGTGCACTGAACATTTGTATTTTGCTCCTCGTTTTTTGTAGGCGTCTCACTCTGACGTGGAGTGGGTGGTGGCTCTGTATGATTATGCAGGGAGGACAGAGGAAGAGCTGTCCTTTCAACAGGGCGACTGTATCCTCGTCACCAAGCACATCGATGCTGAGTGGAGCTGTGGCAGGCTCAACGGCAGGGAGGGCCTCTTCCCCAGGAATTATGCGGAAAGCACCACAGGTGTGATGATGTCATTAACATTTGAGCTGAAGAGTTTTGTTTTGAAACGCCCGTCTCTTTATACTGTGCGTTTTTTGGTAGAGAAAATCAGGTGTGAGAAGATGGACAAAGACCTCCCTTTTTATGTCATGCTGCTCTGTAGCATGACACAGTGAGAAGCAATGTTCGCCCCCAAAGCTTCACTGTTTATCACATGCATGCACTAAATACACTGTTCTAAAAGTTCAAGAAACACTAGAGTATAGGATCATGCTCAATGAGATCTGATATGATTTGCAAGTGTTCCTTCAAATCTTGCCCTTTACAGGCCAGCAGCCGTTTAATAACCAGGAGAATGGAGCTGCTGGAGGCGGGAGAGCCAGGGCTCTGTACAGTTTCGCATCAACCTGTGATGAGGAGCTCTCCCTGCGGGTAGTGATGCGATTCAATCTTACATGAGTAAACAAAATAAATTCCTCAATACATGTAAAACCACATTTCCTCTTCTTTTACAGGTTGGGGATATTATAACCAATCTCGAGTCCATAGATGATGAATGGTTTTTAGGGGACCTGAGGGGCAAACGGGCCTTGGTTCCTAAAAACTACGTGCAAGTACTGGATTAAAGCCACACGGACTGTTGGTGCAAAGCACAGCTGGATGACCTGAAGCTCCAGTGACTTGTTTACAGCAGAAGTGTGAACTGACTTCAAGTTGAATGCAGTATTTTATCTACAAGTAATCTAACTTTAAGTCCACTTGAAAAATGTTTACTGAATAATCAATAAAAATATTACAGATGGTGGACGATGTTTGTTTTTTGGTAAGCATTTTAGATTTGACCAGATGTACACTAGCACCATCTAGTGGTTTTATTTTCTTCCCATTACAAATGAATTTAACTTTCAAAATGTTCTTTACTGAGATGAAATTAAATCACACCATTTTGGGAGGGAAGATTACTACTGCTATAATTTCAGTAATGAAGCTTCAGTAATGTGATTTAGCAGGACCTGTGCATACGGCAAGAGTTTTACCACAGATACTGGAAACACAGGCATCTCCTACACTGAAGAATAAATCGAATTCAGGTCAGTTACCTTTTATACAAACAAAAGACCTAATGCACTGCTAATTCTGCAGCATCCGCCTTTTATCTGGTGACTAATTCCTTCAAGGGTGCTGGATTTTGTAGCATTTTATCCCCTCCTTACATGCACTGACTGAACGATTACTTTACTGAAAAAGAGAAACAGAACAGTTTGTTGGTCATTTACATTTTTTATTCAAATCAGGGTGTTTTTACACTGTCTCCTGAATGGGGGGCTCATAGCCATCAGCCCTCTCCACCTTGGCTCCAGTGTCATCACCGGAAGCCTTTGCAGCACCAGCAGCACCACCCTCACCATGGAGCTCCATCAGCTTGCCCACTGCAAGGGAGGACAGGGAACTTAACTGACTGATCAAACCATTACTGACAACTTGCAAATGACAGTTTGTCATACATATGCAATGGCAAAGACATTATAGTTGTAACATTTCATTCAATTAAACCAAGAATGTCTGCTTGTCAACTAGCATGTTGCAAGGGAACATCAGCTGATCTCAATAAGGTAATCAGGTGATCATATGGGACCGAAACATTGTCATCTTTTGTTCCCACAAACAAAAGAAACACTCTGTAAATACTACTGTGCATTACTTACACTCGAACTTGGGCTTCTTGAGCATCTTGACCTTGCGAACGTACACATCGTGCAGAGGGTAAATGGACTGGCATGCCTTCTCGATGTCCTTGCCAACACTGTCAGGGATCCTGGAATACGAAAAAGCAAACGCATTCATTTAAAACCATCAATTGCAACACACACAAAACCTGAGTGCACTCAGAGACATGACTAGCTCAATCTTAAATTAATAATGCCATCTGTGCTTTAGTCAGAAACAAATATGACTTACAACTTGTTGACCACTTCCTTCAGGTCATTGGTCTGAACCTCACGTGTCATGATCTCCATCATCTTCTTGCGGATTTGGCGGACCTGTTGGTGCTGGGCGTAGGAGGTCTTTCTGATCTGATTAGCACGCTTCTTTGTGAAACCCACACAGAAAAGACGCAGAAGGTAGCCATCGGTGGTCTTCACATCCACGTGGGCCTCAATCATGGTCTGAGCAGAAAAATAATGATTATTACATTAACAGTGCCGCCTTAAAACGCATCGGTCTGTAAAACTTTTTCTGCTCGGGTTCCTTCAATGTGCTTCTCACGTTTCCTTTTCCGAACCAAAATACATTAAAACCCAACTTGAAAGTTTTAATCTGGAGTCACTAGTAAATGGTTTGAGGTGTACACTTGTCTGCCAAGGCACTAGGTATAGCTGTGAAGTCTAATGCAACAACTCTGCCACATATTCTACATTTAGAAAGCTTCTATATTTCCAGTTTTGTTCTACAACAGTTTATGATTCTACTGCTCGCTGTCCACATGTATGCCATCTGAGCAGATAAAATGTTGGGAAATCTCAGATGCAATAGTCCAATATACAACACTGACAAGCTTGAAAGTATAACGAATAGCTGAACACACTAGATATCCCAGGTGTATCTAATAAAGTGGCCTTTGATTTTTGAATTGGAAGAGCCAACATGAAATGACACTTTGTTGCTTGCGTTTCAAAGAGTTTGCTGCACTCAGACTTTGCTGCTACCGTTGCTGTAAACAACATTACAAAATTATGAATATATGACCAACACACTCAAATCCAAAATATTTTACCAGCGCCTGCTGAGAAGACCTAACACTTTCATAACCGCTGTCATGGGCCAAAAAATAAATACAATTTACAGATCAGATGACTGTACGCACTTACGTCTTAACATGATTTATCATTTTAATTTCATGCAAGCAAAAGTCAAACAACATGTTAGTCCTTTGATAGACTGAGTTCTAGAGTGCACTCTGCCTCTGGGACTGGATGAAACCCCGCTGTGAACCTGAATTTATGTTTACGCAAACGGGGTTTTGTGAAGGGACTTAACTAGCGATGGCCCATTGCTTGCACTCACCAGCTTACTACTGTTGGCAACTACTGAAGTGGTTGACCAGATACTTTTAACTGCCGACACATCTCACAGGCCCAACATTTAAGCCACTGACCAGAATTAACTTCATGTCATTAACAAACAATGAAGGGATCCATCAGCACAGGCTTCACTCACTTCTGAAACAAGAACAGCACGAACAGCACAGACAATGCTGTGGAAAGGTGGAGGCTTATCGCAAAAATAAGCTCCCAGTATCCTCAGCAACCCATAATTGCATGTGTGAAAGAGCTTCGCACAAACATCAACTGTGCACTCTCCCAGCAGAGCATGAGGGGCACTGACAAAAAGCCCTGTGAGGATGCCAGTACTCAGAATTCTCCATCGCCAAGCAGCATTGGTGATTATATTGACTTCTCAAAGCTCCTGTTTTGTAATTATTTTTTTTTTTTTTTTTAAACAGTATATTAAAGAAGTGTATCTAAAAACCTTTAAAACATACCAAATTACATTTGATTACTTCCCCCTTTATACTGGTCATGGAAGACATTTCTCATAAGTCTTTCTTTTCCTTCTAATGTGTCGAGTCCCAATATTTACACTGCAGCGTAAATATACCGTATACAAACCTGAATGTTCACACCAAGACCATACATAGTGTAGCCCTGTAGCCAAATCTCAACAAACACATTGGCATAAGTGACATCATCAGCTATCTGGCACCACTGGTAAAAAATGTGACCATCACCTGCCACTTCTTGACCATGGAGCACATCTTGTCACGGGTCAGGTCCATGCCGTGGAAGTTGGTGAGGCAGTTCTTGCCCTGAACATCCTCAGTGATGAGCTTGAACTTGCGGAAGGCCACCTCATCATTCTGGAGATCAGCGAGGCTCACTTCAAACACACGTCCCTTCAGACCATCTGAGGCGATTCCTGTGTGGTACAAGAGGTACGAAAAAAGGTTAAAGGGTTGAAAGGTAACGAGAAGTCTCTGGAAGCTGAAGTAAGTACTGATAATGGGAAAGGCAGTTGATCTCGTAAGTAATCAGGCCCATCATTTGGGACCGAAACAGTTTGTCATCACACATTCCCACTGTACGCCAAGGACACTCTCAGATAATTATGGACAGCATTAGAAAACAATGCATCACCTACACAACTCTAAAGCTGATCTTTACTACTACTGCCAGAGTTTCACTGAATCAAAGAATGACACTTCTGTTCTTTACAGAAAGCAACATTAGCATACAACACACACAACAGTCTTCGCACAATGCAGACTTACTGGTTCCCTGAGTCCTGGTGACCAAGGTCTTGCCAAGATTGCGGATGTTGAACATGGCTGGTGCCTTGACATCATACCAGTCCTTCTTGGAGAAAGGGTCCACACTGCAGGAGAGTAGAAAGTATTCATTCACAATCATCTCAGCCATGCTTGAATGTACGAGAAAGGACACTGCTCGGATTAGCAACCACCGTGGAATAACCACTACTCTAATCGATTTCACTATTTCCTACCGGACTAGCTCGGTCGTACTGATCGTCTGCACCACATGGTGTTATAAGTTAGATACATTAACTCTTAGCCGTAGGATCCGACTGCCATGTTGCCAGACAAGCTCGCCTACAGTTAAGCTAACATTCAGTAGCCTATAGCATATAAGATTGCAGGCGCTAGCTAGCAACCAAATTACTTGAGCTTTCCCTTACTGTGCTAGTGATACTCCAAATGAGCTGCTCGCACATATTAAAATCAATTTAACTACAGAAAGTCTAAGAGAATGAAAGGAAACATCATGCTACAGCTCAGCGCCACTGGGGCCGGCGGTGCCGACACTAGCACTGGCCGCTTAACATCCACTTAAAATCGGCTTCATCCTTCACCCAATTCACACCAAAACGACACCAACGAAAAGATCGAAGTGTTGTTCACACAACAATGTCTAAATGTCCAACTTACATCTTCTTTTTGGCACCCTTTTTGCCGCCTTTGGTCAGCCTCTTATTCTTGCCGACTGCCATGTTGGCTACAGGGAGTGAAAGAGGAGGAACTCGGAAATCCCGCGAGAATTAAAGAGACGGCTCGGGGTTCGTGAGATTTGTCTCATCTCGCGAGTGTTTTTGCAGTTTCATTTGTCTCCCTCTGCCGGTGAAAGCACAGTCTAACCCGCTCGTGAAAAAACTAACAAACTACATTAAAAAATAGAGTTTTGAAATCAGCAACAATAAGGTGAGCAGACGTTCCGCTTTATGTGGCACTGCGCCGCATTTTTATCCCCTGTGCCCTTCTCCCACATCTTCAGACAGTGTCCCACACTTTGATCGGTTCTGCAGGATATGCATTTTCTAAGAGACCGGCTTTTACCAAATGTGTATAATAAAGAGTTAAAGTTAAAACATGTGAAGGCAAGGCTTTTTTTTTTTTAAATTATAGTCAGGTCAGCATCTCTAATGCCATACTCATCAGGGAACAGTAACCAAATCAAAAAGTCACAAACTTTGTAGATTCTGCTGAATATGACAGAAACAACTACAAAGACAATGAAGTCATAGTATATACTGACAAACTGAGCTTATTTATTTTTTTAGCTTCACACAGGAGTGTGAAGTAACAGACCACAAACCACAGTCATTTTAGTATTAAAGGCTGATATGCAAATACAACAACATAAAATAGCCTCGCCTGCTAAAAGTACTTGATTACTGGCAGATTATAGAAAACCACAGCGCAAAAACAGTGGAAGGGCCAAACAGGACAAAAGTAACAAAGACAAAACCTGCATTTTTTAAGCAATCTTTTTAAATAAATGGAAGCTGAAAAAAAAAATTAATAAGCTCAACAATAATTTATAACTAACTACAGCCACAGGGAACAACAGTTTTCAAAGTAAAATTTGTCAAATGCTGAAAGACAATAGTACAACATTTTCGTATTTAGTAATTTAGTAATTTGTGTCATTTGTCCCAGCAAAAAGTGATCCACACCAATTTTTTTTAACTGGGAGACAAGTTCTTCCAGATCTCTGAAAAGGACGAACTAGTCTCAAGGTGTGCAAACAGGTAAAATAGGCGTGCTTCCTGTTTTCCACCAACATTATTACTGTAACAAAGGGAAGAATTTTGTCTGTTGGGAAAATACACTTCGGAGGTTATTTATCCACTTACCCACAAAGCCTAATACAATAGTACTGTAATCTTCCACCTGTATGAAGGTCATATTATTCTGTGGAAGATGTCGTTTGCTGATGGAGGACACAAAGTAAACACGTTAGTGGACTTCATCTTTCATATACCAATATTGACAAATGTAAACCAGGTAAACAGGTAAAAAGGTGCTGTTTTATGTAAAGTCTTGCTCCTTAATTCTTCCTAATATGCCAGCAAAGTTATTAGTACTTTGACAAATCCAGCTCCTAGTGCCACAGAAAGTGTTTGCAAAAATTATTTGAAGGACGTGGCAGCTGTTTATTGTGTCTTCTCATTCAAAATCTGATTTATGTTGGCATTTTTTGCCTTTATTTCATCTACAGCAGGTGTGTCAAACATAAGGCCCAGGGGTCAAAATCAGTCCAGCAAAAACTCCAACATACACCATACATTTTTCCATCTACTGATACAATTCACCTGTTCACGTTTTTTTCACTACTATAGAAATTACTAGGTTGTTTTTTTTAGTTTTTTACAAAGTGTCCAATGTAAATAAATAAAGAAAACAGGTCATTTTTCTGTGAATTGACAGTAACTTTTTGCTTTATTTTATCAATGCGCTACCAGACTCGTTTCTGTAATTTTACATATTAATTTCTTACAATTTAAGTCTAAAGAGTGGCGCTGATGGGTTTGCTTCATTTACAACAGCGGCATTTCTTTATCATGTAAAGAAAAGTGAGAGCTACTGTTGAAATTGCACTTCTTTTTCTTATATTGAGATATCTCGGGGATTAAATGTGCAGTTAAATTCAGATAGACAGAAAGAAGAGTTTCATGTTGACTTTGACACCCCTGATCTACAGCCTCTGCTGTATTGTTTGCATGAGCAACAACTTTACATTTGTGGTTCGGATGAGAAGCTTATTACATTTGCCGTCATTACTTTAGTCATCTTTGCTTTCAAGATGGTTTAAAAAGATATTTTTCAAAGAGTTGCTCTGACACACTCTGAGCTCTTAACAAGGGCTCATCAGTTTAATTGCAATCTCTGACACTAAATCATTTGCAGATGTTATAATCTTCTTCTGAGATAATAAGAGCTTCCAACAGGATGGCAGCAAGAGGGGAGAAAGAGACGATTACGGTGGCGCTGTGTCACAAACTTGTCCACTCATTAGCTGTATAAAGCCTGCAGGAGAATAAGAAGGCACAGTTCAGTTTAAAGGTCAGTAAAAGCTTTCTCTGCTCTTTTTTCTTCTTCTTTTTGAAGGTCGTATTTAAGAAAGTCTTTGGGCTCAGTGAACAAGACTGCTGATTTGAGGTCATTAAATCAGAGACATGGCCTGCATCTCATGGGTGGTGCTGCTGGCTTCCATGACTCCCAGGGTCCCTGAGGGCTCAGCTACACTTTACTGGGAGGTCAGCGGGAACAGTGACGCCAGCTGCCTCTGTGGCAACACTCATGGCTGCACATCCATCCCACAGAGCCAATGTGAAGTCACTAGACAGAACAGAGATGGGAAGACAGATAGTATCAAATATGGGCATTATTTGATTTCGACTGCTTTGATTGTGTCTGATTAGAGTTTTGTCTCTTCTCCTCAGCCGTGCAAAAAAGAAACCTCACGTGTCAGGGGTTATGGTTGTGGCGGTGATTTGAAAAGGCAAGCAAAGCAGAGCCGTCACTTTGCTTTAATGTTTGGTTTTCAGCGCCGCGGGATGCACACATCTGTCAGTGTGCGCTGTTGTGCCCTACAAAAACGTTGTTCTGCATGTATTTCCTGTTTGCCTTTTCATTTTGTTAGCTGTGTTCGTTTAAGCTATAACATCCTCTTTTCATCCATTATATGATGTGTGATTTACATTGACAGTTTGTACATAAGATTTCTAAATTAACACTCCTACACTCAGAACATGATTTGTTGGTGCTTGTGTTACAGTTACTGCTTTTCTGTGTGTATGTAGCAGGCACTTGTCTTGTACACTGTACAAGCCCTACCTTATTTTAATTGCTTTTTCTCTCTATCTCTAGGAGAGGGCATAAACAGGAAGAAAAAAATTATGATTGTTGTTACTATTTGTGGAAAGGGGGTGGGATTTAATAGAATTAGACTTATTTCTGCTCCCTTTTCAACATGTAAAGTTATACATTGTGATTATTCTTTTCCTTATGTTTTTAACATGTTCAAAATAAAGCCACATTTCAAGTGCAGTATTTGAAATATATCCCCCTGAGGTTTATATGCATGCTGATACACAGCATACAGTCAAACCTGGATTATCATAAACAGCCCCATGGTCTGTGTAACTTTTTGAAATATTAAAGTGCAGCATTATCTGCTTACTATTATACGTCCTCCCTTCAGCATTGTAGTTTACATTGGGTTCACGTGACATGTGCATTGTCCTGAGGGTAGGGTAGCAAGCTGCTTTTCCCGAAAACGGAACAAAGACACTTTCAATAACCTGTAATGTGTAAATATGCATACTGTGCGACAGACACAGCTCAGACGCAAAATTTCCAAGCTTATAGTCCCACATTAATTTTAGCTGGCATTGCTTGAACGGTGATAATGTAGCTGTCTCGCTGAGGTTAGCGGACTACTGTTGTGCATTATATTTTGCCTCCTTGTGTTACTGATGTTAATGATGTGGTGTGCGTGTAGAGAGACTGTGAAATCGCGAGTTTTGTTGTGTGGAGCCTGCCTAAGCGGCAGGGCTCAAACCGTTAACGTTTCGCAGTAACTCAGTTCACACGCTGTTGATTTGAACGCAGTCCCTGTGCACGGAGCTAGAAAACCACCTGAGCTGCACACCTGCCACTGAGCTTAACAGTCCCCAGTTGTGTACTGCGCATGCGCCACTCACTCAAGGGCTATACTGTCATGGCGGTGACGAGCTGAAGCTACCGGGGTAGATCAGGAAGCAAATGCAGCGCAGCTGGGTCAACGTTGCCATTTAGCCAAGTGTGCGGAGTTTCCCGAGGAGGAGGAGGGGGTCACCGAGCGGACCTCAGCTCTTTGTCGGCTTTCTCCGGAGCTGCTGGCGGACTTGCTTCCATTCAGTTTATGAGTTTTTTTTTATTATTATGCCAAGCGCTACCTGTCAAGTGAGTGGACTCAGTGATAATAGCAACTTCCACTGCTGTGCGGAGATATTAAAGTATCCTCGCTTGCCGTTTGTGCACAGGAGCACGGGAGGACACAGGTAAAAGGGCGAACTCTTCTTCACCTGCTTCTCCCCTTGTTACCTGCACCACACTTTCCACGGCTTTTAACAGTGTAAAACCCTCCGTGTGGCATCAAGTTACAGAGCAGGGCAGAGGAGTAGTTCACCGTGGAGAGGAGCACTGACATTTCCAGCCTCGCGGTGTCAGCGGTCATCAAATTCTCTCGTTTTTTACCCACTTTCGAGGCTCTGTTTTTGGATGGGAGGGAAACGTCTTGCTTATGTGCCTATAGACCGTCAACAACTCAGCTGAAGGGGAGATAAACCCCCCTCCCCCTTATTTCCCTCTTCTGACATCGGCTCCACTGTCACCATTGGAGGTGAACAGGTGCCTTACCTGTGAACGCCACCTGTCCCGTCCGCTTCCTTAGCAATGGCTAGCGAGGAGACAGCGGGCGCTGCACCGCCAGGTGAAGGGAAGGACGGGCGACCTGGCGCCGTGGGGCTCAACCCCGGAGTGCCTATCAGGGGGATAAGAATGAAATTCGCCGTGCTCACCGGCCTGGTGGAAGTTGGGGAAGTTTCCAACCGAGACATTGTGGAGACGGTGTTCAACCTGGTAAGCTGATTATGGGGCTCAGAATAGGCCATAGATAGCACTGTCACGCTGTGGTACTGGCTGTGAATCTTTGGGAAAGTCTGGCTTACACCCATATTTGCATAAAAGAAAGGCGTTGATCGTCTGTCAGCACTGACAAAATCGATACTTTACTACTAAGTGTGGCCATATTGACTTAAAGGCAAGCAGCCTACACTGGAAACTGCAGTGAGTCACAGCTATAGGACCTCTCTCTCTAATGAACCCTTATTATCCATGTTGCCCTGTAAACTAAATGGTATATTGTTGGTTTGTTGTTTACAGATAGCTGGAGTGATTGGGCTCATCAGAGCAGGTTCTCATTATTTAGACATGCATGTCATACAGTTTCTTATGCTGCACTGTTCTGTTGTCTTATTGGGCCCCTGCATGTACACATCTAATTATTAGTGTTAAAAACATGTTACTAAGGTTGTTATTGAACATGACACGATGACCAATGTGAGAATAATCGTGGCAGAGAAAATACTGCGGCAGCAGCAAATCAGTCAGTGCTTTTTTGTGTATGTGTGTGTGTGAGAGTGTGTGACATATCCAGGTCAGTCATACTGGGTGTCTTATCTGTCTGTTACCTGTTGGCCACCTTAAAGCACGTACCCCAGCTTGGCCTGTCTGCAGTACTGATAGCCCTCGCCTGCCACAAAGCTTTTCACAAAGTGACTTTGCGGTGTTTGCATGAGAATGAATGAAACTACCAGTAACAAGGAAACTTACCGTGATGAATGGGAGCATGGTCAACTGCAGCTTTCACTGGTGAGGTGTGGGAGGAAGGGAGAGGGAGGAGACGTGAAGGTAGAACCTGCAAAACTGCTTTGTCACAGTGGTACAACAATGGAATCCTTTAGATAGGGGAGGCTCGCCTATAGTCATATAGTTTACTCCCAATGCCAACCCCCACAGAGGAGGCTAATGAACTGCAAGTAGATGTCTGACTCATGGCGGCATATTTGTAAGCACTACTAAACACAAACTATCCCATCAGCTAAATATCAGCACAGCTGAGAGCCTGAAAACTTAATTTAACCAAGAAGAAAAACTAAACAGTGAATTGATTAACAAAGCAGATGATGATTAAATGCCTTTCAGACAAAAAGTGATCAGTTAACTTGTCTTTCCACTCTTATACTGACCCATGTTACACTGACCTACTTTGATTGGACACGTTTGTAGTGTATTGCCAGCTTATCGCCAGGATGCTGCAAAAGCAAAGCTTTTTTTTTTTTGCTTTTTCCTCATTTATTTCTTTATTTTTTTGTGTCCAGTCTTGTCTGTCTGTTGCTATTATTAATTTTGGACAGACATGTGATTGCAAGCGAGGACTTCTGACTGGAAAAGCAGACAATGTAAACGCAGTATCACGGGGAAGTATTGTTTTTAGTAGCAGCTTCCAGTGACTATATGTACAATTGTTTGGTTTTTTTGTGTGTTTTTATCCCCTTTAAGCTGAGAAAGCCATCATTGCACAAATATGATCTGTACAGGCTCCTCTGTCTCACTGCAGCTCTTCTGGACTGCATTTTTATCATGGACAGTGTCATTTTTCAGGAGGTGCTGTGCATTTCATTATGCTTACAACATTCTACAGCTTTCCACGTGATAATCTGATTTATCACAGTGGTCATAGTTTTCTCTTTGGTAGTATCTGCCAGAGCCCTACATTGATTAAATACTACATGGTTTCCCCAAGAGTATTGTCTCTCTGTGTCACAACTCATCAGCAGTGGTTGTGATGACTCGCAGCACGTGGGCTTGGGTTATAAGCACCACTATTCAGTTGTTTTTAGAAAAACGGGCTCATGTGCTGGCCCTGTTTGTGCCTGGAGTCAGGAATTTGCTAAAGAGGGGGGCAAAGAAGAGTTTGCTTCACACAGTCACAGTCTGAGTGTTACACTGTTTTGTCCCCCCCCCCCCCCCCCCCCCCCCCCTTGAACAAGGTTCAAGGGGTATATAGCTGTCAGTTAAAAGTGAAAGTAAAGATGAGCAGGCCAGAGAATAGAGAGCTGAACTTTTTTTCAGTGCAACAGCTGAACTGTTGATACATAATCTGGTATTCAAGTTTACTTTTAAATAGAGAGAGGAAAAAAACAAAACGTAATCTGTGTGGCAGAGTACAACATCTGTATTCAGAGACAGTTTTTTATATTTTGGTCCTATGAAGTCTTGCCCTGTCTTGGCTCATTGGATCTGTCTTGGCTAACAAATTCAATCTGTTTAAAGCAGCACTGGTGTAATACAAGGGATGAATTTCACAGTATAAACATGTTTTGTTTCTTTATTTTCTTGCATCTGAGTATGGCAAGTTTTTATTTTTCCAGAGTCTGCATCAAATACACAAGTTTGCACACAGCCAGAGGAACAATGTGCAAAAAAGGGCATATTTTTTGCTTTAAACGGATTACCTCTGCAGTGGCTTTTACACTTATGGTAAAGAAAAAATATGGGAATTCTAAGTTTTTATGTATTGAGACGTAGTTAAAAAATCATCTGGTTCTTACCAGGTTTTAAAATAATTTAAATACAACCTCTGATGAACAACAACACTCGACACATTTCACCACGTCATTATTTATTTAACAAAAGCTAAGCCAAAATGCGAAGCGGTGAATGAAGAGCTGAGTAGCTTGTACAACCATATTTAGCAGCAATAACTTGAAGTAATAATTCTCTGTACGACTTTCAGTCTCTCACATCACTGTGGAGGAATTTTGTCCCTCTATTCTTTACAGCGTTGCTTCAGTTCATTGAGTTTTGCAGGCATTTGTTTATACACGGCTCTTTTAAAAGTCCTGCTGCAGCATTTCCATTGCGTTGAGGTCTGGACTTTGACTGGGACATTGTAGCACCTTGATTCTTTTCTTTTTCAGCCATTCTGCTTGTAGATCTGAGGCTGTGTTTGGGATCATATTCCCAGTCAATGATATAGATAACTTTGGTATGCACTTGGACTTAATGTTCAGCTGGGAGTGAAGATGTCAGGAAACTTGATTGATGAGACTTCCCTCCCACTAAAACAGAATCAACTTTCTGGGATTTAAACTGTTAACTTAAATATGCAGCGCTACCTGCTGTTGCTACCCCTTCTGAATAAGGTAGAAACCAAAAGCAGCATAATGTTTGACCTTGGGGTCAATTTACTGGGATTTCTATTCCCGGGAACACTGGAAACGGTCTTGAATGTTTTGTACTTGTCAATAATATTTCCCATTGCAGAATTACTTCATATCATTTGGAAATGGCCTTATTAGACTTTGCAGGTTGATGGGCAGCAACAATTCTTCTTCTCTGAGATCACTGTGGATGTCTTTGCTCCTTGGCATTGTGATAACACACAGCTGAATGCTCCAGACCAACAAGCTACCAAAACTTCTGCTTTGGTAGTTTGGAAATGAGGGGGGAAATGTGTGGGTCTCTTGGGCTTGAGTAAATGTTTGACTTTGTCTAGTAGTCACTCGTTTACACTTGTTTCCCCCCTTTTTAAGGCAGGTAGTGTAGAATCGGTTTGTTTGCGCCCTTGTGCTTTAAGTGGCTGCCCACAGCTTTACAGGAAGTGCCACTTTTTTCTCTTTTGTTCTGGCTAACTGAAACAGTGTGCTGAAAGCTGGAAAGAGCTGCAGACTGGGGTGTTAATTCTCAGTTGAGCCAGTAATAAACGTTACTGTCTGTATCTGTCTGCTGATGTAATTCTCTTTTAGTTAGCAGACTTTATTGTAGATTTGCAAAGACAGCCTTGTAATGCATAATCACACATAATTACATGTTGCTACATAGGATAGAAATAAATGAGGAAATAAAAGGCTGCAATTAGGCAATATCAGTATTCCTTCATTAGGGTTTATTGTGTTTAATGGACATCTCAGAGGGTGTAAATACTGTTAATACATGGGCACTTTAAAATGAAGCAGTGGGATGTCGGGGCTCTTGCGGTTATCCCAATATAAGAGAATGAAAGAGGTATACCGCTGCCTTACATAGGGTAGGTAATCTCCTAGGCCCAATAAAGCACTGACTAATGTGACGCTCTGTGAAGAGGAGCCAGGCTGAGCTGGAATCATGGCTCCTCTGTTAGGTGACACAGGAGATGGGTGAGGTGGTGGTGTGGAATGTAACGGTGGCTTTACCTGAATACAAGGTCATAGAGCCGATGGCAGACAGCTATGGAACCCAGAACTATATGAATACACTGGCTATGATCATTTAAGTGTTAGATTTGATTTCCTTTATGAAAATGATGCATCACATCAAAGTATTTGTTTATCACAAAGAACTACAGCCTGAAGGCTCGTAGCAGAAGAAGCCACAAATAAAACTCTGTGATGTTTCTATTTGGTTATGATTTATTAAATATGGGATAGGTTTATTCATGTATCTGAAAATGCAGTCTGTGCCACGGGGCTTCATTAACTAAAGTGATCTTGTTATGCTACAGGGCTTTCTGGAAGATGGCGTATAGTAAAATCATAATTTCATTCATGAAGTTGAAGTTTCTCATTTCATTTTTTCAAATGTTAAAATGTGGAATGTTGGTATTTGTCTGTCCATGTGCTTCAGTTTGTCTTGAGCCACCGTATTTGAACTACCTGCTGCAACACTATGTATTAAATCTGTATTTAGCTGTAGCTATAGCTTAGATGGCCTCTTTTTGGGCATGTCTTTATCCTTTTTTATGATATCTACTTGCATTTAATTTCCCTTCTACAAGGCTACTGTTTTCCAGGCATTCTGTATTTCTAGTTGTGTCAACGAGGCAAATCAGTTTTATTCTGTTTCTTCAGTGATATTTTAAGGTCTCTTTCTTTGTCTTTGTGCTTCTGAGCATGTGCAGTTTCTGTTAGTGCGTCGTTGCCCACTTTATCATCTGTGGGACTGATGTTGACACAGAGGATCCTCCTTTGAGATAGGCTGTCATAAGTGAAATTAATTGTTCTAAACTTGCATCTTCCCTTTTTATTTCTTTAAATAGGCTGCCTGGGACCCTTATTACTTCCCAGTGCAGGAATAAATCCCGAAAAGTAGTTGTTCTGTGGAATTATTATGTGTCACGCTTTAAAACTGTGAAATTGAGTTTAGTAGCTTTATTCTTATCAGCAGATACAGGCTATTTTTGCCCTGACTAGAAACTAGCGATGGTTGCAATAAGATAATCCCCAAGATGGTAGACAAGTGTTAATATGAACACTTTTTTTTTCTTTTTCATAATTCACTGCTTGTGTGCATATGTTGCCCACAAGCACACACACATTCTCCCTTCATTTGCACGCAGTCTGGCACAAAAGCTGTAAGAGTGAGGGCGATGCTTGTGCTCTCTCCAGGCATGCTTTGCCCTCTCTGGCAGTAACAAAGAGCCCTCTAATCTGACACATGAATGAAATGCTATCTGCTTCTCTCCATTATCTGTCGCATCAGCCCAATTTCAGGGTCACACCTCTTTCTTCTTGCATCACTCTATCTGAAGGTAGTCTGAAGTGGTATAGGACTGTTGACTGTCAGCATGACTGTCTGTTTATTTTATTTTCAGAATAATATTCAGTGCTCATTGTTTCCGTAAATGGTCTTTTTGTTTCCCTAAACAAAAGAGGGCATTTGTGTTCGTTGCACCATTTTGGCAGTCATGTCTTTTTCATAGAAATAACAGTGAAATCACCACAGTGAGTTTTCTTGAGGGTAAACGGGATTAGCTAGTCTGGATGAGCTATAGGTGTAAGTGGGTTTAAAAAGCCACAACTGGAATGCCTGTTTTCTCCTTCTTTATGCAGTGTCTTTATTTAGCCCTGGAGCAGGTCAGCTAATGCACCCATCATGCCTCATTGTCTGCTGTTTGTTGACAAATAGGCAGATGGCCTCAGGATTTAACAGGGTTTGAAAGAGATGCGTGTCATCGGAGAGATATGTCTTGCATAACAAGAATTTAGAGACAGTTAAAAGCTTGAGATATAGTATTTTGGGACACTGTAGTTACATGAAATATCTCTGAGAAGTGTGCTTTGTTTTTCCTGTTTTTGCTTTAAAAAGATTTAATGGGAGTGTTGATAAGCACTGGGTGGGAACAGTTGCCTGGTGTCACATCCTACTTCAGGAGCGTGGTTAGGGAAACTTGTTCCACATGACAGTTTAGTGGTAACTACCTCTGGAGTACAGTGGGGAAAATAATTACTTTGTTCCCTGCTGAATTTGTATGCTTGCTCACTTACAAAGAAAAGCCAGTCTCTATTTTTTCTGATAGTTTCCTTTTAATGCAGAGAGAGAAAATATCAAACAAAAGTCCAGGAAAAAAAGAAAACATATTACAGAAAAGTTATAAATTCATTTAAATGTCATTGAGTGAAAAAAGTATTTGATCCTCAAGCAATACATGTACCTGAGTGACCCAGTCCATGACCTTAATGTCCTTCTTCTTTAGCCACTCCTTTGTTGCCTTAGTGGCATGTTTCAGGTTACTGCCATGTTGGATGACCAATCCATGAGTCATCTTCAGTGTTCTGGCTGAGGGCAGGAAGTCTAAGGTTTTACAGTACATGGCCCCGCCCTTTATGTACCTTCAAGTTTTCATGTATCGTTAGAAGAAAAACAGCCCCAAAGCATAATGCTTCCACCTCCATGCTTGACTGTACGGATGGTGTTCTTTGGGTCATACTCAGCATTTCTCTTTCGTTAAACACGACAGGTTGAGTTGATGCCAAATAGCTTGATTTTTATCTGGATACAGCACTTTCTCCCAAGCCTTCTCTGAATCATTTAGATGTTCATTGGGAAACTTAAGTTGGACCTGTACAAGTTCTTTCTTGAACGGTTGGACCTTATTGTATAGTGTGTTGCTAATGGTGTTGTTGGAGACTGCGTTTCTAAGTGCGTTATATTTCTTCCCTTTCCAAATATTCACACCAGCGTTGTCACTTTCTCACCAAGCTTCTTGCAGATGGTCTTTTAGCACATGTAGCCTTGTGCAGGTCTACAATCTTGTTCCTGACATCCTTTGACAGCTCTTTGGTCTCACCTATGGTGGTGGAGAAGTTGTAATGGAAGAAATTGATTCTGTGGACGCGTGTGTTATATACACACAACTAGTTGAAGTCGGGAGTATCTGTAATTGATTCATTGTAATTTGTGTGCCCACAAACAATCTGTGGAAGCCAAAATTCTGGTTGGTAGGGTATCAAATACTCATTCTACTCAATGGCACTAAAAGCAATATTTAATTTTAATGAAATGTGTTTTTTTTTTTTTTTTTCTGGATTTTTGGTTGATATTCTCTCTGTGTATTAAAATGAAACTACCAAAAAATTAGAGACTGTTCATTTCTTTGTAAGTGAGCAAACTTAGATTTCAGGCGATCACCATATATAGACTTGTAACACACAGCAGTGAATAACCAATTAGCTTTATTGTTTATACAAGTTTTACTTCAGTGAGCACAATTCCAATTATTAGAATTACTACATTCTGCAAGTTTATTTGTAAACTAATCAGCTCGTATGCACAATTGGCAAAGTGTGGCTAGAATACATTTATCAAGCAGGCAACACATCCAACTTAAAGTCTTGTTGCACACACAGTAGTCTAGATGTAATCACATATGTTTTTTAATTGAAAGTTAGTTTTAAAGCTTCCAATTATTGTCAGAGAACAAACATTCCAGGAAACCAAAAGAAAAACTTGCGTTATTAATTTGATTATTTTTGATTAATGGTTTTTGTCTTCCTGCAACTTCTGTTAAATGAATATTCTTTGAGTCTTGTCCTTTCACTCAAACCTCTTGTACCATTCTCCAAACTGTTCAGGTTTAGGTTTGCTTTTAAATGTAGAATGCTGAACAAATAGTAAAAGATTAACTGCTCATAGATTTCTCGTCATTTGCGGTCGTTGCAGTGACTGCCTGCTTTTAAGAAACAGGGTCAGGGTAGTGTAGCCTACTACTTGGCCTACATCTCTACTTATTGTTTCGCCTGTAACTGTGCCAGCTCACAAAGGCATTTTGTCAAGATGCTAATGGTTATGATGGCGGAAACTGGGAACAGGAGCTGTTGAAGGCTCTCAAACACCAACAAGCTGATAATAAAACTGTGCCCAAGAGCCACAGGGGTAATTATGCCCGCTATCATTTGTATTTTCTTGCACACAGATTAATACTGTACCGTTAAGTAAATGGCTAGGGTCACTTCATTTAAGTTTCATTTAATCTTTATGCAATTTTTGCCCCGAAGAGAAGTTTTGGGCCGCTTGTTTAAAGTAGAGCAGGGTGTTTGCCTCTTGAACCCAAACTGGGAGCTGGTTCCACAACACAGGATCCTGATAGCTTTGCCTGCTGTCCTAATTTGGATACTCTTGAAGTCTGCACTATACTACAAAGAGCTCTACTAGGATGATATTATGATAAGTCTTTAAAGCTGTTTTCATGCATTATAGTATTATAGAGATTACCCAGTGGAAAAACATGTCAGAATGTAAAACATCTGACATGGTTTGATTGGATGTTCAACAGTCTCTGACCGACAAACTTCCTAGTTCGTCTCTTGTCTTGTGTCCTTTCTCATGATCACGCTACCCAGCAGCACCCTCGCTTGAACCAAACAGAGTATTTCCAGTACTGAGGGCATGGCTGATGTGAACTATCTCCTGCTGTGTCCTACATCTGAGAGAGCTTTGGACAATTCCTCTGACAGTTTTCTCAGTTCATGTGTGGAATCAGCTTAAGATATTATCGAGCTTGTTCATTAAAGTCTATGTACATGAGGAAAAGGATTTTAAATGCTATTTGTGATTTTTTTTTTTTTTTTTTTTTTTAAACTGAGAGCCAGTGAAGAAACGCTGGTGATCAGAGATGCAGAGTACACCCAGATTCTTTTGAAATTCTAGCTGGTAACTTGCAGAGGTTATTTGGAGACTTTACCCCACATGCTTCATGAGGCCTTTCACTCAGTTTGACAGGTACTCCTTATGTAACAAACATCTCAGTAGCTGTGAGGTATGATACATTATGATACATGGACAGACAGAGTAGCATTTTATTGCATTTCTCTGAATAGTTCTTGCATAGTTTGAAGCTATGCCTTGGGTCATTGCTGGAGTAATCTCAGTTCCAATCAGGTATTGTCTGCAAGGTATGTCATAGCTTTAGAAAAATGGAGAGATGGACTTCTTCAAGATTTGTCAAATCCATTTGGGGCCCGTTTATGGTCTAAATCAACTTATTGTTAATGCTAACTCACAGAGAAACAGTCTAAATCTGGTCTTATTCTAAAGCGGCTCCATTTGATGATACATCTGTGACAGTTTGGAAAGACTCAGTCCTGACAGCTAAATCGATGAAAGGCTGAACTGAGTTACTATGACTTTCTCAGCCTGTTAAAAAATGTTTTTTTTTTTTTTTTTTTGTTTCCTTCCAATAACAGTGAGTAATGTGCACTTCTAGCTTATCTTCCCAGACTAGCTGAAATTCTTTATAAATGCTTTGACGCTTTAAAGTGTGAATTGAACCATGGGACTGGCCTCTTGAGTCATAGCTTTCTTTTTCAGAGGGGTAACAGTAGGGCTGCCACGATTAGTGGACTAGTCACGATTACGTCGACTATCAAAATCGTCGACGACTGATTTAATAGTCGACGCGTCGTTTGAAGCTTTGTAAGATCACAAAAGACGCAGGAATAAGTAGTAGGATTTAAGAGTGTAATAACGGACTGAAACAGAAGATGGCAGCACTGCATGTACAAGGATGCCAGCTGCCGTTAAACCCCGAAGAAGAAGAAGCTTTGTCCCAGAATTCATAGCGCAGCCCAGCTCAGTTTCCAACAATGGCGGCAGCTAGTTAGTTTTAATATTACTCTTATTATTCTTTCTGGGTCACAAAATAAACGTTTAACATATTTTCAGGCGAGAATGTAGCTGTGTAAACCTCAAATATCTGCTCAGTTTATCAAGACACCACATATTTTCAAAAGCGCTCCGACGTTTTCGGAGACGTCTGTTACCCACTAGCTCGATAGCTAGCCGGGGGCAAGGCTCACTAGAGCCGTGAGAACACCGGACTCCCGGCAAATCGTTTTCAAACCCACCGCCGTCTTTCACTACTCAGGTTAAACATGATATATAAGTCACTTAGATAACTTAAAAATGTTATTGTTTGGCTTTTTTTTTCAGTATTTTATTTGTTCCTGAGTAAATCGGTTTGGCTGAGATTAAAGTTATAGTTTTTACACAGCTGAATAAACATCAAGCAGACAGCTGATTATCAGAAATGTGAGATGCTCGAGAATATACTCCAGTGTCCTGTTATATTTTAGATAGCAAGGAGCAGACGGCTGAGTTTATTAAACTCCACTGAAACAATCTGCAAATTTGATTTAAATTTAATAAACTATCATCTTGTCTTTATTTTTAGTTAGCACATAACTTAAACACTTAAAGCTGTAAGCTAATGATAGTTATGTAAGAGCAGATGCTGCTGGTGCAATAAGCTGTACGTTTTACGTCCCATGGATGATGATCTGATTAGTCGACTAATCGCAAAAATAATCGGTGACTAGTCGACTATCAAAATAATCGTTTGTGGCAGCCCTAGGTAACAGTATTAAGTGTTTTATGCATTGAGACTGCAGGACTATCAACAATTGACTTCAGGAGATATAAAGATAAAATGGCTACTCATCATTTTTATTGGTTCCAGCATTTACGGTAACAATAGTGGAATCACTTGAAGGACAATTATGATAGTGGACTTAACAACAGCTCAGGTCAGCTGTTGTTAAAATAAAGTTGTACATTGACCAGCTAGGAGTTGCACCTACCTGAGATAATTAACTGTTATATTAAGCATTGTTATGTGAAAAGCATGTGCTTTTTTTGAATGCTGGCACCTTGAAGTTCTAGTTAAAATGACATGTTTGAACGCTATAGCTTCTGGCCAAGCAGTGTTAACCTTTCTTTTCACAGTGATGCTTGAATTTTGTATTCGGACCAAGTCAGCTGTCATTCTGATTCAGAAAGGTTGTTTTTCTACATTGAAACCTGAAGTTTGTTATGTGCAGTAGTTTTTAGAAGCACAAAACGGATGGTTTCTTGACACTTTACAGTGTTTGTAGCTTTATGGTAAAGTGTTAGTATAATTAATGATATTCAGCTTCACTTCAGACAGACACACTGGTGATATATTCACTTCCTCTAGTTGAAGCCGCTCTGTAACTAGAGGCGTGTTCCTCTGCATTAGTAAAGGGCATGATTGAATGATTCTACCCTTCATAAGGGATCATCTGCTTTCCCTCAGACTTTACTTATCCGGTTATTTTACTGATCAAAGTATTAACGTGTAGAATACCCAGGTAATACTTGTGTATTCAAACCAGCGTGTTGAAATTGAGTTTTGTTGAGTTAAAGCTCACTTTATCAGCAAAATTGCACCCTTGTGATTGCATACATACATGCTAACCCACAATGCGTAGGTTGCTGGAGTCAAAGCGGCTGCACTAACTGAAAATTTGGAGGCATTACATTGAAACTTGTATGAATCTGGTTATTGTACAACCCCATTTTCAAAAAGGCTTGAACAATGAGCAAAATGTGAATAATCAGTAATGATCTAGTCCGGTATTTACTTGGGCGTGACTTAGCCAATTAACCAATATCTACCTATTATGTCAGCTGACCTATCTATGAAGTTTTGACTGGTTAATTTGAATCTTTTTCTGTTTCCTGTCTATTTAAGCAATATTTTACAATGTTTTACTATGACCCTGATGAAGGCCACAAGCCGAAACGCGTTGGTCAATTATTTAAGTTGTTCATCTTCCCTCAAGTGTTGCTGGAGTTCCTACTTTGTGAATTCTTTCATCCTCTCTATGCACCTTGGAAGCAGGTGAAGTTGTGCCAGAAATTTATTTTTTTTTTGCTGCGATTTAGACTTCAAAAAGAAAAATATTAAAATCGTATACATTTTTTTTTTTTTTTTTTTGTATGTCCATCTTAAATGTGAAGCCAGCAGCATGTTTCAGAAAGATTCAACAGGGTGTTATTCACCACATCAATCAGCTCTTTGAAAACACTCTAGTTTTGAAAAGGTTTTGGACTCTTATTCGACACATCACAAGCTGCTAAACAGATCTGGGTCAACTTGGTCATAATTTTTATTTCACAATTCATCAAATATTTTCACAGGGTGATAAGTCTGATCTGGAGGACGTTCCTCAAACTTTGTTCCACAAATGTTTACTTTACTGTCATGATGAAACGATTTGATTTTGGAGGATAAGGTCAAGTTCTCTGTGACCTAACAAAACACATTTTGGCCATTCAAAAGCAGAAGAAAGAATTCAATTATACCCCAAAAGCAAAAGGTCAGGTTCACACAGCTCTACAGTGAAAAGGAAAGTATATCCCTTTTCAGTTCTAGGTTTTCTAAATACAACTTTTGAAGAAGAACAACACATGACATATTACGCCATGTCATAATTGATTTAAAACAAACTAAACCAAAATGCAGATGCAGCGTATGGGGGCAAAAACTAAGTACACCCCATGATTCAACAGCTTGTAGAAGCACATTTAAAACATCTGATTAATAACTTCCTGTGTGACCTTCTGTGTGGAGGAACTTTCGCCCACTCTTCCTTACAGCGTTTCTTCGGTTCATTGAGGTTTGTGGGCATTTGTTGATGCACAGCTCTTTTAAGGTTCAGCATTTCAGGCTGGTTGAGATCTGGATTTTGGGGCATCGCAGCATTTTGTTTCTCTTTTTCTAGATAGATATAAAACCTTTATGAAGCTTTTGATCACTGCATGTTCTATGTTGGAAAATAAAGTCTAGATTTTTGATTAGTTTTCTTTATGTTCTAGGCTCTGTAGGCAGGGAGTAGTATTATAAACTGTTAGAAAAGGTGGAGTGCACATAGCTTCTATTGAACGACTTATTTAGGTGAAAGGCTGAGGGAGGACTCTCCCAGTAGTTCTGCCAGAATTAAAGAGTAAATAATTTAGCTTTTTCTTTTTTTCTCACTTTATTGCTGGAAAAGGAAGAGGGCAGCAATGAATATGAAGTTAGTCACCCTGCCTTTAATCCAAATCAAACAGAGTTTTCTCTGAGATGTCAGAAGAATGATGCAGTAACCCATAAACGATGACTGCTGAGACGTCGAGCGATGCCATCAAACGTCTATAGGACGATCGGAAAGGCAGCACCTGCTCTCAAACCACTGAAATAAATGTTAAAAGGTCGAGGGTATTCATGCTGGTACCGCACTGGGGTTATCAGTTTGACATCTTACATCACTTTGTTTTATTGAGCTGCACTCAAGTCATCAAGGTTCAGCAGTTAGCTTTGGCCAGAGGCAAATGTCTATACATTAAACATGGATAGACATTTTTTTTCATCTGTTGTTCTACTTTTTTAATGTAATTTTAATCTTTTTTTGTTTTTGATTTTTAAATGTGCTTCAAAATAAATAAATTTGAGTTGACTTGACACAAATGTCGCTCTCTTGCTTTTAAAGGCCACGCTGCCACTTAGGATTTTGAACGTTTATCCCCACAATTCACGTTTACTTTACTACTTCTCAATCATAATACCACATATACAAATACAAAGTACTCCAAAAAAGTACTGTTTTTCATATTAAGGTTTAGAAAACAGTATGGCTTTCAAAACAGTTGTTGACTTCCTATACTAAAAGAGTGCTTCTACATCAGGATGGAAATACTAAATCACACTTGCATCGTGCCATTTTCTGTGGCCTTCATGCATGGGTCTTTGTTGACTAGAATTTTATGATATGCAGAGGAAACTACAGGAAGCCTGTTAGAGTAGAGCAACTTTGTTGGGATATGCTGGAGGGTGCAGACGGTTTCCTGCCTCCCCATGTGGGATTTCCCAGATTTCAAACGGCGATAAAACCTTCCAGTAACTTTTTGAACAGAATTTGAATTCTGGATCTGTTTGCATCTGTTTTTTTTTTTTTTTTTTTTTTTTAAAAAAAGGTCAACCAGAAATGATATGGATCATATAGCCCATTCTTTGCATTTGGGATCAAGCTGCATTAATATTCTTTCACATAACAAAGCAAAATGCACAATACTAGAGCTGCTGTCATTATGACTTTGTACCAGAGTACAAATTTCTTAGGTTAGCAGGTTGGTGTCACATTCAGGAGCTTGCAATAAATAAAATCTAAATAAAAAAGCTGCTTCGGTGGTAATATAATGCCTGTGGCTGCAATACAGTAACTGTACTACTATGACTATGAGCTCTTAGGCTTAAATTGACATTTTATGTTAACCTTCAATTTGCCACTTACAAAGGTACTCAAAAATCTAAAGTTTCCAAAGCTCCCCAATCTGTGTACAAAAGTGCTGGAAAATATAATTTTAATTTTATTTTGATGGCACATTCATAAAAAACAGATTTGAAGGTGTTTAAAAAAATAAATAAAAAATCAACCCAAAAAACCTGTGATTGGAAAAGTGTGCTTTGTTATTCAAGCACAATAAAGTACAGTTATGTTTTTAGTCTGAAGTGTGGTACCTTTTGGTACCTCAGTGAATGAGGGGAAAAAATCAGTATTTTGTTTATAAGGAAACCTTTACAGCCCACCTTTTCCGTTAAAGAGATGTATTAATGGAGGCTTCTTTGTGTTTAAATTTTGATTTCACCCCATGTATCAAAACGGGCTGGAATTCCTCTGTAATGACTAATGTTTATCTCTTTCCTTCTTCAGCCCTGTAGCTGTTATTTTTAACTTATTGTACGGCTACTATTCAAACTAAAACCACAAGCAAAGCTGCTACACTTTGACTTTCTTTGTTTGATCGAATCATTCTTTCTATGTCTGCTTTTATGGAAGTCACATCACAGTAGCAGAGAACACCTATCCCCCAGAATTAGTTTGATGAAGCTCAATAACCCGTTCCAAACAGAAGCCATGTAAGGATTTTTCCCCCTAAAATGTGATGTACAAAGCAGGATTTTATTGTTGTGATGTTGAACATCTATTCCTGAAGCAAAAGAGCTGTCCATGAAAACTAAGAGATTGCTCCAAACCAAGAAGTCTGATTACTAATGAGGACTATTTCCTGACAAGCCTTTTCCTTTTGTTGACAATAGCAGCCACCCTGCAACTTGAACTCGATTGCCAGATAGTGCAAGCATTAAACAGGGGACTTGAATAGCTCACCAACTCATGTGATGTGTACGAGTATTTGCTTAATAGGAGAAAAGGTCAAAATCCAGCTTCTCACAGTATCACTGAAGTGCTTATATTTATCTTTCTGTGCAAATGTGAAAAAGAGCTACTACAGATCATAGTCACGCCCCTCCATGTAGGCTATTTCGAGGCAGGTAGTATATTGTGATGAGAATTGATGGCAGTTTATCAGAGCTTTTGTGGCATCTTTTAAAGGACGATGGCACAAAGTGTTTCATACATGAATGTTGATTTGCTTTTTGTGGACCCACCTTTCACACACCTTACATTCCCTTACAATCTCGGCAGGTAAAATATGTAAAAGCAACATTTCATCTGCAGTCTATTAAATGAGATGTATAGGTCCTAATTAAGGCTTGGGTTCCCTTTTCTTGTCTTGGTTTCTGCTTCATTTATTCCTTCACAGTGTGCACATAGTTTTAGTAAAAATAAATGCTGTGTGATTGCATGAAATAATCCAAAAACTCTGCAGGTTCATGTGCGTTGTCCATCTGCATGTTGTGTAAATCTGTTCTTAGATAAATAAATGATGCAACAAAAGAAATCATGTGTTAATCAAACTACAGCCAAGACATCATCACTCCTATTGTAGTGTAAAAATGAATGCCAGCCGTTGTTAAAAACAAAAGCTTGGCAGACTGCACTTCTGAAGATATTCTTAGAAATCCAGCTATTAAAATATCTCCCTCCTCCCTCTCCACTCTGCCTCTCATCATGTTCGTCTAATATGGTATTGAAGGTAGCATTGTGGCTCGGGAAAACAATGTATTACATTTTGAAAAACAAATTGTCATACAAGATGAATGGAGTGAGCCACTTTAAAAGGTTATGTTGCACTGTGATCATTGGACCGCCGTTTTCATGGTCATTGCATGCATAATTTTCACCACTTTGCTCTCCACTTCTGTTTTAGAAAATGCAAAGTGGCAGGCTCATGCACAAGGCAGAATATTGATTGGGTGGTATGTGAATAGTTTTTCCAATACTGAAGCTGTAATAACAAGCCTTATTACAGCATGGTGAAACTAGTACAATTCAGTGCATTTTTACTTGGATGTGCTGTAGTATAATTATGAGTGGAGATAAATGTAAACATCCATCCATACATCAATTTTCTTATCCAACTCAGGATTGTGGGGGTGGAGGGTCTGATGTCTGACACCTGGATCATGAATGTTGAGCAGCAAGGTTTGATTTTATAGAAAACTGATTTTTGCTGGGTCTTATCAATAATCTGAAATGCCACATGATAATATTCAGTGACTTTGTCAGCTGTCATCAAACTCTGGTTTTGCTTTCAAGATACACTCACAGGCCACTTTATTAGGTTGATTTAGCCATGTAGACACGGTCAAGATGAGCTGCTGAAGTTTAAAGCAAGCATCAGAATGACTTTGATTAGGTCATGGTTGTTTGTGCCGGTGGTACTGATGGGATTTACTCAGATAACCTTCTCTAAGTTGTCAGACAACAGGTTGTCTAGAGAAAAATATTCAGTGACAGCAGTTCTCTTGATTTAAAATTGTTGGGCATGTTGTGTCAGAGGAGAATGGTCGAACCAGGTGTCACTTCTGTCAGCTGATAACTGAGGCTACAGTTTGCATGGTCTCACCATAATTGGACAATAGAAGATTGGGAGGGAAAGCATTGCCTGCTCTGATGAGTCTTGATTTCAAATTGTAGGCTCAGAGTTTTGCATTAATGGCATCAATAACTGGATCATCCTGCCTTATGTCAATGGTTCAGGCTGGTGGTGGTGGTATAATGGTGTGGGGAATATTTTCTTGGCAACTTTGGGCCCTTATTACCAACTGTTACCAATTGTTTAAACACCACAGCCTACTTGAGTATTGTTGCTGTTCATCTACTCATCCCCAGGGTACTCATCTCCTGATGGCTGCTTCCGCCAGGATAATACACCATGTCACAAAGCTCAGCTCATATTAAACTGCTTAATTGAACATGAAAGCAAGTTCACTGTACTCCAGTCTGCAGATCTGTATTCAATAGAACACCTTTGGTGGAACAAGAGATTGACACTATGGATGTCTAACTGCCAAATCTACAGCAGTTGTGTGATGGTATCATGTCACTATGGAGCAAAAGCACCTTGTTGAACCTATCATGAAGCTAAAAGTGCGTCCGATCCAGTACTTCTGCGGTGTACCTAATAAAGTGGCTGGGTTGTGTATTCCTTCATTTTCTATTTCTAGCTGACAACCAGCTGGTGAATTAATATGACCAAGATTTGCGTGATGAAGTGGTTACCAACAGTTGGTTTTGACTTGGTTGCACAAAAATGTTCACATGGTTGGCTGCTTTCACTTTTTGTTCAGAGCAGAGATCATCACCCAACAGATTTAATTCATTGCTAAAGTGATGGTGCATGCTATTACATAAAAAAAACAAAAACAAAAAATTAACCAGCATCTGTATTACCTTGCATAATTGATACATTTGCACTTGATGTGTCTTATTTTAGGGACACATCAATGCATGCTTGTTTTTGTTTTTTTAAGCAAGCTGGAAGAGTTATAGGTCACAGGGCTTGATAACATTAATTAAAATTCGCTGTGTCCAAAATTTGTATCACAAGCCCCTTCAAAGACCTCGGCTCACTATTTCGCCTCATCAGAAACCCATTCCACCGTATCACTGCTAGCGCTAGAGGGATTTGAGTGGGACAGATTATTTGGTTGACCTCCTTATCTGCTGGAGCTATTTCAACATCTCACATCAATAGGTTTGAAATGTGAGTGTTTATCAGCAGTGAAGAGCGCCGGATTATAAGATGTTGTCATATCACAAATCATGTTTCGGGTCACTTTGATAGATGCTTTGTTTTGGGTCATGCAGTGGGGGGCTCTCATGGAAGAATAAGCTAAACTACATTTGGTTTGACAAGATAGCTTGTTAAAATAGATCCACTTAAGAGAGCTGTTGAAAAAGTAGGCCGTGTGTGTGTGTGTGTGTGTGTGTGTGTGTGTGTGTGTGTGTGTGTGTGGTGAAAGCATGGTCACTCTTGACAGCCCATTTGAGTATTTTATTTATTTATTTATTTGGACTTGATTTACATTAAAATGGATTGAAAACAATCTGGCATTTAGTGCTCTTGTAGAGGACAAATTGAACTTGGCCTTGAGTCATTTACATGTTTGTTTGTTTTTTCCGGTAGTGAGGTATTGCAACACTTGAGATTTAGGGACGTACTTAGACTGCTAGTTGCACAGTGGAATCAATCAAATGTCATACCGATCAGGTCTCTCTCTCTCTAGGCTTGTCCTTAAGAGCTTATGCATCAAAACTGGCAGATAATAACAAGTGATAGATGGGGCGTGCGTGTTCTGACAGTTCAAAGCAATTCAAAGCTGGATGCAAGCCCTCTGACAATCTACAGAGATGCTAGATATGAGCATATAAATGTCTGGGACTTTTTTTTTCTGTTTTCTCTGATCTTAGCCATACAACTCTTTTTATATTCAAACATTTTCAGTCATAGAATTTAATTGAACTTTCACAAGAAATAAAGGATTAACGTGAGCATGGATATAGTCATGCACAAGACACAATGGAGGGGCTCGTCACCCTGCAGCTATGACTTGGCAACATCACTGTTTGTGCCTATTACTTTTAGCCGGGTAATTTCCTCCCCTGTGGTACAAAATGGTCATCATTTGTTGCTTTTTCTCATCGTCAGCATCACATTGGCTGCCTGTAATGATTCACAAATTCGTTTTGTTTAGCTCAGACCTCAGGCTCAGTGAAGCTTCAGCCTTCAGTCTCAGTCTCAATTTCTTGCTAACTGAATTTAAAGTGATTGTGAAAAGATTGCGAAATCAAGAACCAGTAAATGTAATGCATTTTCTGACCCATACGTATCGTCTTTATTTGCAGTAAGGGTCAGTAGGAGGTTGTGATGGGTCTCCCCTTTGGAAGATTTTTTCCTTTTTTAATCTCAATATTTTGGTGATTTTTATTAGTTTAAAAAAATTATTTTTCTACAATAGCAAAGGAATATTGATAGAGTTTGAAAATATATTAAACAGATGAAATGAAACATTTCCTAAACGATTAACTTTTACAATTCTGATTCCTGCTAATCCTGATATCCTTTTTTGTTTTTGGCTGTTAGCCTTCAGTTTCATTGAAATTCATAATCCTCTTGGATCTGATGTACGAACACTGGTTCTGTGTAACATTTAGAACGGCTCTCCTCCGGTGTTGTTCTCCATGGAGACCAGAGCAGCCTGTTTGTGCTTTGTGTTACAGCCCAGTGGCTGCTTGGCTGCTCAGCCATGATTAATTCAGGCAGGCCTCAGGGGAGTACAGCCAGGCTAGGTTACCCAGCCAGGGATCTGGTGTCTAGCTTCCAAAAGACACTGGCGATTATGGTAGCTTCTGACTAAAAAGGAAGTTCAGGCTATGCCAGCTTTTTACCTGTTCTCCAGAAAGAACAATGTAAATCATTGGTTTGAATGTTTTAGGGAGTTTAAATATTGTAAACATCATAAACATTTCCTGGTAGACAAACAAGATGTTTGTTTTCACACAACAAAAGCGGAAAAATGCATTTTTGTAGTCAACATCAGCGCAGTAATTTTTATCTGTCTACAGAATCGTTTCACTTTCATTTTAGTATTAGGACCACAAGGGGATTCCTCTTTGTCGAGGAGATGGGAGCACTTCCACACAACCACTTATTGTAATTGCTTAAGTCTTCTTGGACTTGGACACCTTTCTGATTATAGGAAGTAGAAAATCAGATTTAAAAGCAGCCCTGTTAGCTTCAAGAGTGTGCAACTGCAGTGTGGTCTCCATCCTTGTGCTTCCACTCTTATCATCTGTTGGTCAGTTGACTCTAATGGATGGATGACTAGCTTACAATGTGATCCTCATAAATCAGTTGTTTATATGACAAGATGGTACATATGGGCATCCACCAAGTTAGAAAAGGTGTGCACGATTTCTGATTTTTAAAAAGGAAACGGAAGAGATGCTGGTCATTTTGTCCACACTTTCTTCCATTTGTTTCAATAAGAGGTAGCTTGGTATTCATTTGAACAGATGCATAGAAAGTTTAGTTGTACTGCATTCATACTTGTAGACTGATGATTTTTTTTTAATGTTTTAGCTGTTTGCCTGATGAAAGGTGTGAATAATCCAGGTGTGGTAAAAATATGTTGTTACCTTTATTTTATGTCTGTCCATGGACATAGTGAGCTAAAACTATCTCGAGGCTTTGAGACATTTGAATGTAACTGAATAATAAAATTTGGTTTGTGGTGTTGATTTGTAAAAAAGGATAAATGTGTGATCACTCAATGAGTCTTCAGCCAAAGCAAGCTTAAGTTTAAGGCCATGGTTGTCTTTTTTTTTTTTTTTTTTTTTTTCGTGCAGCAACCAGTAAATGATGATGGATTGTGAATCAGATGAGCGACTCCATCACTGATGTTCTGGTTTATGTTTTCTTTGTAAAATAATATTCATATAAATATGATATATAGTGATAAAATAACTATTTTCTACAGTTTATTTATGTGTTAAAAGTTACAAGTGTTTTTTGACAAAAGCTAAATGCGGGCATTTCATATGTTTAGATACAAAGTTGTTTGCATTTGCAATAGTTGTGAATTTTGGAACAATATGTTAGTACCAAAACATATTTTTTACATTACGTTTCATCTGAGGCTGTGTGCAAAGGGATGATAGGAAAAATGCATCGTGTATCTGATTCTGTCAAAAGGTAAAGGATATCTTACCAGGCTTAATGGTGACATAAAGAATAAATTATATGTGAGGGGAGGGCAAAAGGACGATGAGAGAGCTGCGTCTCAGCGCTATTATTTATTCCACATCTTTAAAGATATTGCAGCAGCAGCAGGGGCAGCTGTGTTACCCCTCCTCCTCTATCTTCTGCTCAGATACACATTTGCAGAGTAAATCTCCCCTCTCTCATTTTAATGGGACAGTTTCTGATCCCTGCACCAAATCACACTGTTTTCACACTGAGCTAGTCTAATGGTGGTACGGCAATCTTTTTGTTTTTGTCTAGTCACACCTACTTGATTCTAAACATGACAGCCTTCCTCGCATTATTAATTTGACATCTGTGTTGTTATTTTCTTTATCTTTTTCTATTAGGGAGGGTTCAATAATAAAAATGTCATCACAACTATTAAGGAGTGACAAATCATGACATTTATGGCTCGTAGATTTTTTCCCTGGACACAAAGAACATTATTTCTTTGCAATAAGACAAGCAATCTACCTCACCACCGCCTGAATAAGCGTTAGCTGGAGATCGCTGCTGAGGCTGATTAATACTGTAATTAGTTTCTTTCATGGAGAAAGGAATAGAGCTTGGGGTTGTGTGTTATGTTGTGTAGAAAGCTGTGCATACATGGCAGGATGTGGTTTATACGAATGCTATTGTTTCTCTTGAACTTGATCAGAACGGGAAATTAATCTCAGCCCAAGTTTGTGTCTGCCAGGCTCTGTCGGATGCTGTTAGTATTTCAGGACCTCCTACAGGAATAGAAGACCTCTAAACATGCTTTTCACTCTGAGGACATAATTTGCAGTTTGCAAAGTTAAACACAACTATTTCTGACATTTTTAAACCCTTTAAAATTAGCTTTTGTCCAAGTTGTTTTTTATGTTTTTTGTTTTTTGTGCTGCAAAATGAGATGATCCGTGATGCCAAAACTGAGACTAAAACCTGCCATAAATGTTGCCGTAATACAGAGTACTCTGTTATTAATCTGCGATTGAATGGGGTCAAGTTGGCAATCCTATGCAATCTGTTTCTAATAAATCATCAAAAATCACATATCTGTTGCTGTCTACATACATAAATCCTATTTTTACTCATGTGACTGAGCCCTTAGCTTGCTCTGAATTAGTAGGTAGTGTTATGAAGCCAACTGTGTCACAGTGTTGAATAGTTTTTTGGGTTGAGTTGATTTAAAGTAAGTTAGCCCACCAAACATTAGCTCAGGATGGTAGTGCATGAGGTGAGCCTCCTGTTCGTAGTATTCCCACTGTTACGAAATCAGTTTTACCCCGGTTCTTTTATTCGTCGAGGCATCCAGAGACGGCACCGGAACTCAGTAGTTATTTCACAAAACCTTTATTCATCTTCATTTAAGCATGCACTTCTAGAAGGGAAGACGAGGCCGGTGTGTCCCTCTGAAAATCTTCACCTCTTTGTTCGTTACAGCCAGCTTTATAGAGGCGTCCCCATCATAAAACCCCCTATGGTGTGCTGCAAACTCTGTCTGTATCTATGTGCACGAGCACACGAATGCCTATGTGAGCGCACATGAGTGAGTGTGCGTGTGGATGTGTGTGCGTGACACTGTGGGTGTAGGTGACTCCCTAGGTCATAAAACCCATCTCCCTTCCAGACCACAGTTATCCAGTTACAAATGTTGAGACCCCCACCCAAACATCCTCTGGGTAATTTCCCCTCAGCATTAACTCCTCTGTTTTACTTCCACAGTTCAGCTGGGGAGGGTCTCCTATACTCTACTCCTAAGTTCATGACACAATTAAGCCTTTATTACTTTGAGGGCAGTGTCAGTGTCTCTACAATAGTTCTACATTCTATGTTAACACATAACACACTCTAAAATAAGCTAAACACTCCTACACCACACACACACACACACACGCACACACACGCACACACACACACAGATCCCAGATGTGTGTGTGTATTGATGCAGTATCACTATGATGCACAGACACACACCACAATGCTCTTAGCATTTTGGCATTTACAGAACCGAAGTTCATTAACAAACTATTACTAGGTCAATAGTTTTTGCTCTTGAATAATTGCAGAGTCAGAATGTTAGCTGTAGACACCACAGACTTACAGAGATTCTCTGTTGACCTTTAATCCTCTGGCGTCATCTCTAATGCCTGACTAATGATCTGTTTAGGAGTGTGGACCCACGCTTAGGAATGTTTCTGTTGTCTGCTTATGAAAGAAAAGGAAGGAACTCTCTCCTCCTCATCCACCCTCACTTGTTTTTCTCTCTGTCTTCCAGCTGGTCGGCGGCCAGTTTGACCTGGAGATGAACTTCATCATCCAGGAACCGGAGAGCATCGTGTGCATGGTCGAGCTGTTGGACAAGTGTGAGCCCAACTGTCAGGCTGAGATCTGGAGCATCTTCACCGCCATCCTCAAGAAGAGTGTCCGCAACCTGCAGGCGTGCACTGAAGTGGGGCTCATTCAGCTTGTGCTCCAGCGTATATCCACCATTGACAGCATGATCGCAGGTGCTGAAAACAGTCCTTCATTGAAACAAGTCTTTGTCTTTCCATGAGTTTTTAAAGGTTAAAGGCAACTGGCTTGTGTAGCAGTTGCATGCTATTCAGCTGCAAAGGCTGCAGATGTTTGCTTAACAAAACAATGAATCTTCCCCATCTGGAGAAGAGATGTTTTGTTGCTAAGCCTTTACTTTGACCTCTGTAAGGAAGGAGAGCTGGCTAAATGATAAATTCCAACTCCACATGTGAATTGACCATTACAGTTTTTTGTCCAAAATATCATAATTTCATCCTCCAGTGTTGCATACACTGGCATATTATGCTGAGGGAGGATTCAGTTGTCCTGCACAGCCTCCTTAAGTCTAAGTCTAATTTGTCTGATGCTCATCTGGAAATTAGTATGAACTAGTCCTGCAGTGTATGGTTCAGTGAACCTTTGCCAGCTAGAACAGCTCTGGCCTGGAGCATGTATGCAGTCAAGCAAGGGTGATATAGCCCAGTAGTAACTAGGCAGCTAAAAGTAATGATTATAATAACATTTACTTTAGTGTGAATGCAGTATTAGTTAAGTTAAAGAGATCTGCAGTCCCCTTTACTAAAAACCAAAATGAAACCATGTAGTACAGAATTGAACAGCAAGACTTTAATATTATGTAGAAAACATCCTCCCAGATGTTACTGCCGTTCATCTTTATGCTGGAAGAAGTGAATCATATTAAACGGTTAACTTCCATAAAATGCACACTAGTCTTATCTGTCACTAGGCTCATTATTAATAATGGCTAATAAGAGACTGCACAGAAGCTGGGACTCTCCCGGAGCATCCTGTCTATTTTAGGTCTCCGTTTTTAGTTACTTAGCTGCTCGAAGCGTTCGCTACACTGTAATTCTTACTGTAATACTTCCAAAACAGCTAGGATGCTGTGTAAAATGTACAGTAAAACGGAATGCAATGAACCTCAAATCTAAGAAAACCATATTTTATTTAGAAGAGAACATCGATTGTTTAAACTCAGAAAATGTATCATGTTAAGACAAAAATGAGGTAATTTTGGATTTGATGGCAGCAACATGTCTCAAAAAAGTTGGAACAAGGTCATGTTTACCACTGTGTAGCATCCTCTTTTCTTTTAACAGTAGTTTGTAAACGTGTGGGAACTGAGGACACTAGCTGCAGGACGTTTGGAAGAGGAATGCCTTATTCTTGTCTGATATAGGATTTAGTTCAACATCTCAGTCCAAACACTTGATAAGGTTTCTATGTCCTATTGCGAATAACATGTGAGTGTGAGACTTGGAAATCACTGCATTTATTTATTTATTTATTACATTTTACACGTTTGCTGAACTGTTTTGGAAATAAGGTTGTATTATATCTTGTCAGCCTGTTTTTAACCTGCCATGTTTAACGCCTGTGGTTTTCTGTCCTCTTTGTGTACGTGTGTCCTTGCAGACCTGCTGGTGGACATGCTGGGTGTACTTGCCAGCTACAGCATCACAGTTAAAGAGCTGAAGCTTTTCTTCAGCAAGTTGCAAGGGGAGCGAGGCCAGTGGGTGAGTCAGAGGCTCGCCATGGTGATCTGTCTTGGTTGTCTGGGGCCCGCATGAGCAATGTTCTAGCAACACCTAAACTGCTGCCATCCCACAGGCAATGCCCTCATCACACAGAAAATATAGATCATGTGAAACCAGATGACTCCTGTTCACTGGTCTTTGCACCTCTAGATTATTGATATTAGCTGCTTCTTCAGAGTACACACACAGTCCAAATTTAGGTTGCTTTTTTTCACATCGTGACCGTGCGAGCCAACACACTTATTATTTAGTATTTACACAGTTGGGGAAGATTTTCTACAATAAATCCTGTCTGAGCAGCTGCACACAGGTATACCCACAATGAAATTAAGATTTATGATACATGTACAGAAGATAAGTTGCTTCATCCAGGGAGAATCAGTAGCACAGAAAGGATGACAGATGAAGCGAGGAAGAGAAGAAGAGTAACCCATTGATCACTGACACTAATCAAGTGAAGGAAATGGGCCAAGTTGATTTTATGCCTGTAAATTTCACCTCACACTTCCCCCTGTCAAGCAGCTTTTGCTACTGCTCCATTTTTTCCCCTTTATGAATATCTGGAGCCGGATAGACCATGGGAGCTTGTGTTGTGCTAGTAAAACATGACTTTCTTTTCTTTTCCTTTTGTAAAAACACTCAGTCATATTTGTATTTATACAACACAGACTATATTGCCAAAAGTATTCACTTGTTTCATGCGCACATGAACTTGAGTGAGGCAACATTCTTAATCCATAGGATTTAATATGATGTCGGTCCACCCTTTGCAGCTATAACAGCTTCAACTCTTCTCCGAGGGTTTTCCATGAGGTTTAAGAGGATTTATGGGAAATTCTGACTGTTCTTTTAGAAGTCAAAGGAGCTTGCAAAGAAAAGCGTCTGGACTTCTTTAAGTTACTTGAAGACGTTTCACCTCTCATCCGAGAAGCTTCTTCAGTTCTAAGGTCAAATGGTGGAGAGTCCCAGATATAAACCTAGTGGGAGTATCCCCCCACAGAGGGACAAAAGGACCCCCTGATGATCCTCTAATCGCCTGAGCCAAGGTGTGAAACTGGGTGTGGGTCCCAATCAGCCAGAGTTTCGGGTGTGTTCATTGTGAAACCTGGCCCCACCTTATCATGCGAATTCCTGAGGTCAGATGGCCCAGGATGTGAGTGGGCGTTAAGGCGTCTGGGAAGGGATCTCAAAACTGGATTATAGATGGCAGAGAGTTGGTTTCGTAAACCCCCGCCTCTGTTCAAAGATGGTCGCTCACAGTGGACATAGATGGCTCCTTTCACTCCTCTTTCAAACCATCTGTCCTCTCTGTCCAAAATGTGAACATTGGCATCCTCGAAAGAGTGTCCTTTATCCTTAAGATGCAGATGGACTGCTGAGTCTTGTCCTTTTGAGATCCCTTCCCAGACGCCTTAACGCCCACTCACATCCTGGGCCATCTGACCTCAGGAATTCGCATGATAAGGTGGGGCCAGGTTTCACAATGAACACACCCGAAACTCTGGCTGATTGGGACCCACACCCAGTTTCACACCTTGGCTCAGGCGATTAGAGGATCATCAGGGGGTCCTTTTGTCCCTCTGTGGGGGGATACTCCCACTAGATTTATATCTGGGACTCTCCACCATTTGACCTTAGAACTGAAGAAGCTTCTCGGATGAGAGGTGAAACGTCTTCAAGTAACTTAAAGAAGTCCAGACGCTTTTCTTTGCAAGCTCCTTTGACTACGATGACCTGGATGACTGAGAACCTTCACAGACATATTGCCGTTCTTTTAGAAGTGGATTTGTGATGTCAGACACTTACTTTGGACAGGAACACCAGCCTTGCAGTCTCAGCTCTTTTTTTGTCCCAAAGGTGTTCTATCAGGTTGAGGTCAGGACTCTGTGCAAGTTCTTCCACACCAAACTCGCTCATCCATGTCTTTATGGGCCTTGCTTTGTGCACTGGTGCGTAGTCATCTTGGTACAGAAGGCGTCATCCCCAAACTGGGAGTATGAAATTGTCCAAAATATCTTGGTATCCTGAAGCATTAAGAGTTCCTTTCACTGGAACTAAGGGTCTGAGCCTAACTCCTGAAGAACACCCTCACAAAATAATCCCCTCCACCAAACTTTACACTTTGCACAATATAGTCAGACAAGTACCGTTCTCCTTTCAACCACCAAACCCAGATTCATCCATTGGATTGCCAGACAGAGAAGGGTGATTTGTCACTCCTCTAGAGTCCAGTGGCACCCTACTTCACACTGCTGCATCCGACACCTGGCACTCTGCATTGCTCTTGATGATGTAAGGTTTGGATTCAGCTGCTCGCCCATGGAAACCTATTCCATGAAGCTCTCTGCTTGAATTCAGTGATTTGGATGGGTGAGTGAATACTCTTAGCGATATATTGTATTTTAAATAGGCGTACTGTGCCGTGCACAGGGTTGAGAAAATATGAGGAAATCTCTCAGGATGTCAGTCTTTGCAGTTTTTGAGTTAGATTTAGAAGAAGCAGAAGGAGCCTGCATGTGTGAAGAGCAGGTTTAAAACCAGTGTGTGCATATTTGTGTGTGTATGCTTGTTTGAACATTGATAGTATATCAGCTGCCTTAAGTAACACCCATGTGTCTGTGTTTTCTCCTCAGCCTCGTCACGCAGTGAAGCTTTTGTCAGTGCTAAAGTACATGGCTCACAGGAGCGGCCCCGACTCCTTCTTCAGCTTTCCAGGAAAAAATGCAGCTGTGAGTATATAATGCCACAACTGTAAACACAATACAGTTTGTAGTTTTGCCCGTGTGCACTATCAGTGGCTTTTATATGAAACACTAAATTAATGATTAAGGATGTGAAATCATGAACCTAACTGAGGTAACCACAGATACAAGAGGGGAAAAAAACAAGCAAAGCCTCCGAGGAGGAATATAATGCATGAGAAGTGTTCAAGTGGAATTTAGGAACAATGAGTGTACTCTACAATTTGTAAAAAATCCTTATTTCCCACCACCATTGAGAAATATTTTACGCCAGTGTTGGGATGAAATGAAAGACTTTGCTTTTTCACCTGTTTTCCATTAAGCAAACTGTTCAGTCTTGTGTGTAATTTTTGTCTTATTGACTGCATTACACATGCTTTTTATTTTTCATACTACTTATATTTTTTATATTATATATTTTCTGATCTGCTATTAAGCATCAGGCCCCTCCCAGGGCTCCAAAGCTAATTCATTCCTGCTAAATCTTGTGAAGTGTGTAGTAATGTTGGAGTATAATCTCATGCAGTTTGATGCTAGTACCATGCTTTCTGATGTTTGCATGAAACGCATTAATGAAGCAAAGGTCATGCATAGTGAGCTTTGAAATATTCAAATACCGTTTGTAACTTGGCTGCACATTAGTTTAGTGGAAGCCTCCTCGTTTAGCCGTTCCTATCATGGAAAGGCAGACTGCACAGTGTCTTATTTGTCTCTGCTTAACATCTTTTAGTAGGTTTTTATTTTAAAGATGACACATCATAACACACCCTTGGTCCATGTTACAGGATTATCGATTGTGACAGCTACAGAAAAATTAACAGACTTGAAAAAAGAAAAACCAAATCATGAACTGAATCTAGTCAGTTATCTGCCTAATTATTATAATCTACTTTGGCTGTGAGTGGCACTCTCCAGCTTTACAAACTTTACAAAAGCATTGCTTTTTGCATCATTACCACATACATGAAAAATTGCATTGCTGTTTTCCCCCCCCCCTCTTCCTGCCACAAGATATTTTGTGGCACATCAATGCGATCACCTTGGGAGTTTTTTCTCTCTCATATTTGAATACGTCACAGTTGTTCTTCGATTGATAATTGCTACTAAACTTTGGAGCTAAATGCCTCATAATCAGTGTTTTTAAATACATGGACGCAGGCTAAACTAAAACATGAAGCTAAATGAACCTTTCATTATGTCTAATGCACATAGATGTGTTTAAATCTGTTCCTCAGTACTTCATTAGTCTACTCACACCTTTAACATACTGCATGTTTGTGTGTGGTTTCCTGCTTGTGTGTGTAACCATCTGCTGAGATGATGACACATGTACAGATGCAGCACGCCGCCTTGTGAGCTGTGGTTTCATTTTTTTCTTTTTCACCTAAATGCTGCTATTACGTGTCTGTGCTTTTCTACAGCGTGCTGCGTACAGTGCACATACCTCTGCTAATGAAACAGTAAGACGGGAATGTGATTTAGAGTAAATGTTTTCCAGCTGTTCTTCACTTTTGTTTTGTTTTTGTGGGGTTTCAGACTGACCTACTGCACTACTGAACAGTGTTAGTTAATATTTGAAGGCTCATTTCATTCCACAGTTGGCTGGGATCCTACATCACAGTGTCTCATGCTTTTTGTTTTTTCTTCTGTTTGTTTTCCCCTAACAGGCAATAGCTCTGCCCCCCATAGCAAAATGGCCATATCAGAATGGGTTTACATTCCACACGTGGATCCGCATGGATCCACTCAACAACATCAATGTAGACAAAGACAAGCCTTACCTGTACTGGTAGGTACACAAGAATTTTCGAAACATTAAGGAGTGAACATAAACCTTTGCTCTTTGCCATTTAAATGTTAATTTTGTTTGAACGTGGCACAAATGGAACGCAGGAGTGCCAACGTCGCCTTTAGGACATAGCTTAGATACAAAGAAAACTGCACGAAAGGTGAGCGTGTCAATTTTCCCACCAAGATGATTTATTTTGAAGCCCACTCCCTCCAGCCTCAAAGGTTGTTTTTTTTTCCCCCGTGTCTTTATACTTTGTTTAATCTCTGAGGAACAAGTAAAACAAACCCTCTGAACATTTTATTTTCAACCAACATTCATTTCTGCCAAAATCTCATTTATTCAGCAGGGGTCTGCTTAAGCCGCTGTGAAAACGGTAAGCAAACCGGGCAGCCAACGAGCTGTTTGAGAGAATCCTTAATAAAAACTCCCCCCTTCAGTCTGGCGCCCTTTTATCAAGAGAGATATTCACTAAATCACATGAAGGGGCCCCATCTCTCTGGGACACTGAGAAGGATGGGAAGACTTAGCGAGGTTCAGAAACGATTGTTTTTTTTTATGCTTTAAAAATTCCCTTGAAAATGTTTTTTTAATGTTTTTTTTTAAACTGTAATTCACGCTGCCACTAAAAGGTACAGTAGTTAGTATGAAACTGTGCAGCATCATTTCGAAAGTAAAGTTACATGTTTGTATTTCCCCTTCATTTTGTTTCAGTTTCCGTACCAGCAAAGGCATGGGTTACTCGGCACACTTTGTGGGCGGCTGTTTGATAGTGACCTCATTAAAATCGAAGGGGAAAGGATTCCAGCACTGTGTAAAGTATGACTTCAAACCGCAGAAGGTACGAAAGGAACGAAAACGAAGCTAAATACAGTGTTTTGTACCCAAATATTCAAACACATGAAAAGGCAAATCCTTGTAAATAGATCACAGAAATCATATGTCAGCGCACACATAATCAGTCACATCTATACACCCAAATACACATGTGCTCACACGATAAATCTAGCCCTTCCTTTAAAAATGAGCTGCCACATCTTACCTGACTCTGGGGAGAAGCAAAACTAGAAGATGGAGGAAGGAGGGCAGTGGGAGAGAAGGATTATCCAGGGCTCTGTTCCTTCCACACAAAGCACCCATTGAAAACTGTTAGTTTCAGAAACCACGGTCTGCGAGCAATTTGAAAGTTTCTGGGGTTTTTTTTTTTTTTTTCCCCCCCCGGAGCTTGAAGGAGTCATCTTACTTCACCAAACCCCAAGAGGACTCATTTTAGTTGATTTTTACATGGTTATAATGCTTGTTCTCTCACATAATAAACTATTTATTATTTCACTGGTTGCAAAGCTGAAGTAAAACTAGAAGCAAACATTAAGCAGAAGGTGGGATCATAGCTGAGGGCAGTGGTCATGAAACGTGACTGAATTACAGTGATAGAGGACACAGAGTACTGACTTGCTGATAACATGATTTGTGTGTGTGTGTTGGTCTGATTGATGCACTTCCATTGTGTGAAAGTGTGCTTGTTCTGGTTGTTGCAGTGGTACATGGTGACTCTAGTTCATATCTACAACCGCTGGAAAAACAGTGAAATTGCCTGCTTTGTGAACGGTGAACTGGCTTCCTTTGGAGACATTGCCTGGTTTGTCAACACCAGTGACGTAAGTAGCAACAGTTTAATAGTTTGTTTGTTTTTTCTCAAAAACATGACAGGAGTTGGTGCTACTAACAGCTCCTATAATATTTAATGTCTGCACAGATTCGCAGAGAATTAAAGGAAGAGTGTGAGATTTGGGGAGAAATGTTTTGCTTTTCATGTAGTGCTATTTAGTTTTTTGCTAAAATGCATTTAAGTATTCACTTAAATAAGCCATTTCTGTGTTTGCAAATCATAATTACTTATTACATGAACCCTTTGGTAAAATTTAGGCATTGATTGTAGCATGTGGGGGTTAGACATATAGGAGCTCTAACAGGTTTCCTGTTTAAATATCAGTTTTGTCACTCAAAACCAAACAAATAACACCCCGACTATCTTGCCTGATTTTACGCACATCCATTCACAGTCCTTGCTTTCAGAGGGCTTTCCTTTCCCTCCATCTGTGAAGCATGGAAAATGCAGTGTAAAATGATTAAATGATGACCGTGTTCACTTCACACTTCAGAACTCTGTCACAGTCCACAGGATTGCTTTCTGTCATGCTGAGATAAAAGATTGTAACATTACATTATGTTTGGAATTATTGTGCCATCACAGTGTAATGTAATCCTGTAGATGTGGCAGAAAGCAAATTGGCTTCTTGAAGGAGACGTGATCTTATCATTCTTAATATTTCTGCTTTAAAGCTAGAGTTAACATCAGTGTGTCTTTCCCTTCTCTCTTGATTTTTTTTTTTTTTTTCCCTTTTTTGTTTTGTTTACCCACCCCCATCTGTCGTCACCCCTTATTTCCTTCCTTGCGTCATACCTCTTTTTTTTTTTTTCTTCTTTTGTCTATTTTTGTTTTTTCCTTTTGGTGCTCTCGTAATTCCTTCCTCCCTTCCTGCTTCCTCCCTTTGCAGACATTTGACAAGTGTTTCCTGGGATCGTCTGAGACGGCAGATATCAACCGTGTGTTCTGCGGACAGATGGGGGCAGTGTACCTGTTTGGAGAAGCTCTCAGCGCTGCTCAGATCCTTGCTATCTATCAGCTGGGTCCGGGCTACCAGGTTGGAAAGCATGAAACTGTATTTTATTTACAGCAGAACATCGAAAAGAATATCAAATGTTTAAACTGACACGTGTTACTACTGTATTTTTTTTTGAAAAATCTCAAAAAAGTTTGGACATGTGCAACTCTAGAGGAACATTTTTGCTACTAATTAGATTAATTGTAAAAAGTTCAGTAACATGATTGGTTATAATAATGAGCATCTTAGAGAGGAAAAAATATATACTGGCATGACTTCTCTCCTTTTGTCAACATTTTAAACATTCAGGAATTAAGAAGGGCAGTTTTAGTACCTTTGCAGGTTGTTTACTTTACTTTCTTGGATTCTATGACATCCCTGCGTCATGTTTTTCATTTCCTCATGTGTAAAATGTTTTCAGTGGGTGGCAGCTCTGCACTGGAGGCAACACCTGGAATCTTATTTTTGGAGCTATGCTTGCTTTTTAACTGCATAATGATAACAAGCTGGGTGGCCACAACAGGGCACAACATCCATGGTTTCCAAGAAGAATTTCACATTTAGAAAAATCATCCAAGTCCATATTAAATGAACAGCAGTGGTGTTTTTTGGATCATAGCCAGTAATCATAGATGCTTACAGAGATTTCAATATATTATCAAAGCCCTTTAATGTGTTGTAATCTAAAAATACTTTGGTATACAAGTTAAGAAACATTCATTTATATTGATGAGCTTGTTACCTCTGGGAGGTTATGTTTTTGGTAGGAGTTATATGCATCTGTCTGTAAACACGATAGCTCGAAAAGATTTAAATAATAGTCTGATAAAATTTTATAGGGGTGTAGAGTGAGGTCATGTTAATAATCCATTGCAGTTTGGCTTACATTCACTGAGGTCTTCAAGGTCAACAAAACAATTTATTGGTTGAAAATGGACTAAAAGCCTTAAAAATTATAAACAATGGTTCTTCCTGTTATCCTCAGTCTGGTATGTGTTGCAGTACGCATGTATGTATAAAGATTTAAAATATCACGTCAAATGTACTACATGGACATAAAGTATGTTTTAAAAAGAAGAAAGAAGGTAGCTGAATGAATACAAACTACAGTATTGCTCCCTTAAAAGTAAGAGCTGACCAGTGAGTGAGCTGCTCATGGATGTTTGTTTGCTCTGAGTGCGTCTTGTTGTCCTTGCAGTCTTTGAGCAGTGGATCTGTCTCAGTCTTTACTAATGAACCTAATTAGTTCATGCTCCAACAGGTCTGTTTTTAAGACTCCACATCTGGGATCAAATTAAAAATAGACATGTAGTCTTTCAAAAGCAAGATTTCTCTGTTTAAACATGCAATGTCTTGTCTTTGAAGTATTGTTTCATTTGCAGATGATTGCATTGACTCAGTATTTGTAACTAGCCTTTTTGTTTGGTTACCAGGGTTGCAGAAAGACACTTAAGAGAACGATGCAGAGACTGTCTAATGTAATTTTTTTACTAATCGATTTTTGCCCTTTTCTTTGTCTTCTTGCTCAGGGCACATTCAAGTACAAGGCTGAGAGTGACTTGTTGTTCGCGGAGCATCATAAGACCTTACTGTATGACGGCAAGCTGTCTTCTAGTATTGCCTTCACTTACAATCCCCGAGCCACAGACGCCCAGCTCTGCCTCGAGTCCTCCCCGAAGGACAATGTCTCCATTTTCGTCCACTCACCCCATGCGCTCATGCTGCAGGTAATTACACCCTCACAGTTAACACTTAGTGCGTCTATCATATTAGAGCCATCCATTGGAGTTGGTATTTATAGCATTGCTTAAGCCACCATACAGCACCAACATTAAAGCAGTTTAACTGCCTAAATTCATTCAGCACCTGTACACCTGCTCCTTCCCTCCTGCTGTTCCATATGTACCACTCTTTACTCTGTCTTTCTTCCCACACGGTAATGAAAGTGGCCCAGTTGGCATCTTTTCATTTTAATAGCCTCATTAGGGCAGAGGAGCGAATGTGTTGAGCCAGCCAGCCAGACTGCTGCAGCTGCTGAAAAATGCCATCCTGGTGCTCTAATTATAAAATTGGCTTTCTCTGGGAGATTTAGTTTGGAACTACATTTGAGTAGTTGTGCATTTTTCTTTTGTAGCTGTATATGGTGTTAGTGCATGGACATTTTCCAAATTCTGCCATAGTGATGTACGTACCCACAAATATGCTCAGAGAAATGTGCACCACACGTGTAAAACTGTTTCTTCAATCATGTTGAGTTTTTTCCTCTCGAGCGCTAATTGAGTTTTTCTCTCATGCCCTCTCATCAAAGAAAGTACTTTGTTTCCTCTGTGGGGGAGGCCTTTGCCGCCACATAAACATACGCTCCCTCCACCACACAAACACACTCGGTGTGAAATATGAATGAATGTGTGACCTATATTTGCAGCTTTGCTATTCCATGCTCAAAAATTCCAATCCTATAGAAGAAGGGGGGAAAAATTCTCACTTTTTTTCGGTTTGTTTTTCTCATCCATTAGTTGTGTCTACCCTCTCAAACACTGAGCAACATCCATATAAATTTTGGGGGAAATATTATAAAACATTACAGTAAATATCAAAACTATGGTTTGGGGGGTAAGCAGGCAGCAACAGTCAAAGACTCAAATGTGGGCTCTTATGTTATGCTGTGGCAATAAAACCCCCAAAGTAGTTACATATCTCTGTAATTATCAGAAGAAAAGAACATCTGTGTGACCCTGTGCGATGCTGATTACATGTGTAACGTGGCTATGTGTGTGTGTTTCTGTAGGATGTGAAAGCTGTGGTGACTCACTCAGTCCAGAGCGGCATACACTCTATCGGTGGTGTGCAGGTCCTCTTCCCACTGTTTGCACAGCTGGATTACTGCCAGCCTTCCAGCAACGAGCTGGACACCTCTGTCTGGTAACTCCACTTACGTGCACTACAGTAGTAAGCCGAGCAGTGAATAATCACGAGGCTTTTGTTCATTTGTCATTAAGACCACTCTGGTTGTAACACATATGGTGTTTTATTAGGGCTGTTACTTCAAGGGCTGTGAAGTAACAGTGAATCAATATTGTACTATTATTTCTTAACGACTCTAGAATTGAATGGTCTAAGTAGTGTACGCTGCTTGTTAAATTAAGTTTACTCTCAGATTATTTCATCCTTACTAAATGTTTAGTTTAATACATGCATTGCTTTGTTTATTACTTCTAAATTGCATTGTGGATGTTTTTGCAGTCCTCAAGGTGATGCTAGGTTGAAACTGTTACCCCAGCACAAAGGAGACACACAACCTCATTCAATCACATTTCCTGTATGATGTGTTCTTGACAGTCTGGGCTTTGTCAGCAGCTTACATAGACTGTCACTGTCTGACTTGTAGTCTGTCCTTCTCTTTGTCACTGTTCGTCTTTCTGTCTGTGGCTCTTAGCTGCACTTTGCTGTCCTTTGTGATGGAGCTCTTGAAGAACTCAGTGGCTATGCAAGAGCAGGTCTTGGCCTGCAAAGGCTTCCTCGTCATTGGCTATACTTTGGAAAAGGTGAGTAAACTGGCTTAACTGACAAGAAGACAGTTTTCCTGTCCTGGTAATGATCCCAGCACAGCTGTAACCCTAATATTAATTCATCTCCAATGCAAATACACTAACACAGGCACACATTAACACTTACTATACTCTTCCTTTGGCTTTGCTTGGAAGTCACTCTTATGAGTCTGTTAGGCAGACTATTTCCCTTCATCACTTTGCCGTCTCTTTACTGTTGTACTTCCTATGTATTTTTTTTCCTCCCTCACCTCCATTTGTGTCACTTTGTGCCTTCTTGTCTCTCTGTCTGCGCCAGTCTTCCAAGGTGCATGTGACGAGGCCCGTCCTGGACATTGTACTGGCCTTTTCCAGATACCTTAGCAACTTGCAGAATGGGATCTTGCTGCTCAAGCAGCTGTGTGACCACATTCTTTTCAACCCTGCCATCTGGATCCATGCCCCTGCCAAGGTAACACACAGGGCTACATTATTTTTTGGTTACGTTTAAAAAGATGTAGAAATGAATTTGTACTGCACACAGATTTGCCCCTCTGTGCTTTTGCCCTAGTTCAAGGTTATCCCTCCACCTGCAACTGCCATTAAAACCAGAATGACTCAGTTAAACCCTTAGGAGCTTTTCAAGCATCCAGCTGCCTCTCAAAGGAACAAAAGCAAGGACACAGTAAAACAGGACTCGACCCTGAGTGCATGCACATTTAAATTTCATTCGCTTTTATAACCTGTGCAGGTGCAGTTGACACTCTACACCTACCTGGCAACAGAGTTCATCAGCACAGTGACCATTTACAACGCTGTTCGCAGGGTGGGCACTGTGCTTCAGATCATGCATACACTAAAATTCTACTACTGGGTTGTCAACCCTCAGGACCGCAGTGGAATCGTACCCAAAGGCCTAGGTGAGCCTACAGACAAAATGCAAAAATATGCAGCAATTACGACATAATCACACCCCTGATTAAACTTTCACATGCACATGTGCACAAAAACACAGATTCACACATACAAGCACACTCACACTGTATGCAAGTCCTTTCAAGTGATATAGAACTTTTACAAAATAAAATGGATCATCTTGTAGTTTCGTGCCTTTCTTTTGTTAACCATGCTAAACAGCCATTGAACTCTTTGGGTTTTCAGAAGGTCCAAGGCCAAATCAGAAGGAGTTGCTCTCTTTGCGAGCCTTTCTGCTGCTGTTTGTCAAGCAGCTCATAATGAAGGTAAGCTCATGCCTCTTCCTCAGGCATGTGTTGTAACTCAGCATGCACTTCTCTTGTCCTTAGGATGATTAAAACCTTTAACCTTTGATCTGTCTGTTGGTAAATAAATGTATTATATTTGCTATATCTGACTTTTTTTTCATTATATTGTAATGCATACATTACACTTGGCTTTGCAGGGTTCAAATATTTTATTACAGTATGTGGGATTTCGATATCATTAAAAGTTTCATCATTATAATCTGTGCTTTGCATTTTTAGGGTTTACGGGGTTAAAAATGTTGTTTCTTAGTCACCTCTTTTTCCCGTCTTGCGCTGTTAAAACAATCTGCGCATTTTGCATTTTAGGATCATGGAGTGAAGGAAGATGAGCTACAGAGTATCCTCAGCTACCTCCTAACCATGCATGAGGTAGGCATAGACGGGCAGAGAGAGAGACCTCACCACCAGATGGCAACACAGTACCGCTACACTGCATTTAGTGTGTCTCACCATGTGATATGGAGAGCATGAGCAAACACTTCCTGCTTCTAAACGCTGCATTACTGGTTCTTGTTATTCTTCCAAGTCTGCCAGTTTGAGGTCCTGACAGAAGTGGGGTTGTTTACAGTGAAGTGATGCATAGCAAATGAATCATTCAGATCAGTCAGTAACGCAGTGAACCTAAATGGTGTTTACAGCACTGTCTGGAAAAGCCACCATCATGCAGCAGCCATACATTGCACAGCCTGTATGTTGTAATTCTTTAGTTCAGACGCTTGTGATGTATTCCATGTATTATTGCTGCTACTGCCACTGCTGTACAAGGCAGAAATATAAATATCAATTAGTGACTAGACATATATTTGCTTATAGCTTAGATTTAAATACACAGTTCACTGTAAGCCCCTCATAATTTAGACATCATTGATAAAGCTGGCTCGTTTCCCACTGTCCTTTTAAAATACTACAATAGCTTCAGTCTCCTTCCTTTATGTTGCTCAGGACGACAATCTCATGGATGTGCTGCAGCTGCTGGTCGCTCTCATGTCTGAGCATCCTGGATCCATGATTCAGGCCTTTGACCAGCGGAATGGGATTCGGTAAAGATCGACTTTTATATCCATATTCATGAGCTCCTTTACAAACGGTGTGAATGGTTCCAGTTTAATTTCTTAGTTTCAGCCCTGTGCTTAAGAATACATAAGATATAAGAATTTAATATGCATGTATTCGTTAAAAAAATTTTTAATGTATAAATATGTGTTTCTTTTTGTTAACGCTTAACTGTTAACTGTTTTCTGTTTTTCGTCCCACAGTGTGATTTATAAGCTTTTGGCCGCCAAAAATGAGGGAATAAGAGTCCAAGCACTCAAAGTTTTGGGCTACTTTCTGAAACACTTGTCACCAAAGTAAGTACTTTATTAGAAGTCTTTGTTCATACAAGAACACATTTTTACTTTACTTTTTACTTTTACTAAGTGGCGAAACAACAGAAAGCCAACACTGGTAGATTTTTTTTAAATAGAGTAGACTCTGCACTATCACTGCATACAAGCTGGATCTGCTGTCTCTAACCACGCGCCGTTTTTCTCTGCACCGCACTGTAAAATAAAAAGGGGGGAAAGGGCTCTTCAAAAATTTTGCAAACGAGAGGAAAAAAGTCCTTAACCTTGTTAATTTAAGAGTTTTATTTAGATGCTTACTGGATATTTTCTTAACAGTTTTGTTGGAGTTCTTTATATTCTAAAAATTCAGTGCATTTTCTCATTATCCTGATTTTAACTGTATTATAGCTAAAACTCATTTTAAAAGGATTCTTGTTAACATTTAATTTGTATTAGCCCACATGCTGACAGAACACACTAAAATAACTTAGTAAAATAAGAATTTAGCATGTCAGTATTGCCATTTTGGGTGATGATACTTAATATAAATTTACTTAATGAAATTATAATGTTTTGGCTAATAATCACCATTGATACTGTGCAGCTTGTATTGATATAGGAGTTAAAGAAACAACTCTAACCATCGTCTTTGCAGCAGTTTTAAGCCTTGGAATCCACATGTGCACATCTGCAAGTAGTTCAGTTTTCGAGGCTATGATGCAAAAGTAAAAGTGGGGCTGATGAATGATTAGAGATGAAAGCAACAAAGAAAGCAAAAACCCAGGCTTTGTCAGCGGGGATTCTCTTTTTCATTTCCTCCTTGTCAAATGTTAGCAAGAGCACAGCTGATTTGTACCGCTGCAGATTTCAAACAGAGGCCTGTAAAGATTTTTTTTATCTTAACACGGCTCTGTTTTTTATTTTTATTAACATTTGAGCTATCACACACTCCACATTTGCTTTTGTTATTCCTTATAGTGTAAAGAGTTTTGTTCACCATTGATTTTAATATTGATTTTAAAATTGAGATTCTGGTTGTGTGTTTCTCCAAACTGATATAGGTTTGGTTTATCATGTTTCCCAAAATAACAATTGTTTAAGCAAATACTGACAACTGCTGACCGACCTTTGACCTTTTTATCATTTCAATCAGGAGGAAAGCAGAGGTCATGCTAAGTCATGGCCTGTTCTCCCTGCTCACCGAACGCCTGATGCTTCACTCCAGCCACTTCACCATGACAATGTACAATGTGCTTTTTGAGGTCTGTATGCTGCCCATTCGCCCTCGAGGCTCATGCTTGCAGAGTGAAAGCTTTCTATTAACAAAACACACACTAATAACCTTTGTGTTCAGCCACATGACCGATTTCCCCCCCCCCCCCCCCAATATGCTGAATTTGTGCCTTATTATCTAATCTGTCTCAGTTGTTTGTACTTGAAAATGCAATAACACATTAGGTTGACCACCAACAGAAATTTGATTTGTGAAATAATTTAGAAGCATGCAGATATCGCTGTGCTTTGTTTCTCTGTTATCCTTAAGACTTATGTGGACATTTATGACTTGAATCCCCCGATAGATTCTTACAGAGCAGATCTGCACTCAAGTGATCCATAAACAGCATCCGGACCCCGACTCCACTGTGAAGATTCTCAACCCACGTAAGTGCCTCCTCTGTGCCGCACCGCTCCCCTAAATCATCTGCCGCAGCATACCCTCTACATACCTACGGCTCTGTGCCGCAGGAGGATATTCCCCGTGGAACTGTGCGATCGCTATATACCGTCAAACAAATGAACAACATAAATTTTGCAGCCGGAGCGTATTTTCAGACTCCTGAACCTCAGATGTAAACCTTACACGAGGATGGTGCAAACACTTTGTGTGACAAATATACACTCGTCTGCTGGTTTTATTGAGCCTCTGCGATGTTTTTCACGGGGATTATTTTACATATAAAGGAAAGATAAATGTACTGACATGATAATAATTTATTCAGGTTATAAATGTGTTTTTAATGCATTTAGGTTTAATTAATGGTGAGTTTAGATTTTTAATGTTTTTTTTTTTCTTAAATTAAATTTTTCTTGTTGTGTCTTTAATTGTACAATAATTAACTTTTATATAATTTTTGCTATTTTCAATGAATGTTAAAATGAAAAATATTTGCATAGCTGATAACTATTATTACTTGTCCATTATCTGTTTGCTTCACATTTCTATATTTAATTATAGGTGGGATAAACACAGCCCAGGATGGTGGCTTTGGTCACTTTTATTATTATTTTCTTTAGGCTGTTACTTACCTCGAATTTTACGTCAACTCACCAAATCTTTCCCTCTGTTGAAATCTTAAGTGTTCATTTCAAACAAGAAAAGAAAACACCCCACTCTCTTTTATACTGGTGCTTTCATAGATGCACATGCAGCTAAAAAAGAGAAAAGCTTTAATCAGTCTGAAATCCAAACACAAGCAAGGTTTACATCCAGCCAGACTTAATCTGACAAGGTCTTTGTGTAGTCACACATTGATTATCCCAGGCCTTTATTGCGTTAAAATCTCTCCTGCCCAACCATCCCGGACAGGCGGTATATATCATAGGAACCTTGTATGGGTTGTATGGAACATAGACTGGTGGTCTGTTTCTCCTTTGCCGCGTATTCTCTTGATTTAATCTGTGACAAACTCCCAAAATGGCCCCCTGATTGCAGTCTTTAGTAACGTCAGAGCCAATCAAACAAACCGAGGAAGTACCGTTTCCCTCAAATTAACTCGAGGGAAAAGAACCAAGAGCAAATGGAAAAAAGAAGGGAAAAAAAAGAAAGAAAGGAACACGCCATCCCTCCATCCTCATTCCCGGTACATGCTGGGGTAATTTTCTGGCGGTAAAGGTTCAGCGACTCATAATTTGAGTGACTAAGGCGTAGAAACAACACAACTGTCTGCCGGGGCAAGGGGGCATCGGTTAGCGCCAAGGTCTGAAGAGACGAGTGAAATCCAAGCCCTACCGTCTCTCTACTCAGAGCAAATGGACACTGACATTGTCTAGATAATTCATCTAAACAGTCAGTCTCTTTGGTTTAACCGAAGCCAAGCATTTCAGAAGGGCCTGTGACTCTGGCGCTCTCATTTGAAACAATACCAAAGCCATTACAGTATGATAAAGATCAATGGCTCTGGGCTTTTTATTATCCTCTGTTCTGTTTTTCTTACCACGCGCGCAGATTTTCAGGTGTGCACAGCTGCAAGTTCAGATAGTTTGTGACACAATGATTTGCACATGTTGAAACCAATGTATGATATAGCTGTTGATTTGCTCGGTTTCCCCTCCTGCGACCAATCCTTTTTGTATATCCAAACACGATGCTGGGTGTTTCCAAATTCAAATGTTATTTTATAAGCCTTGAAAATACTGCTTGGCTGTTATGTATTACATTACAAAATGCACAAAGCAGGTGCAGTATTTTTGATATTTTCCAGCACTGGTGCTTTTTTTTTTTTTTTTTTAAAACTCCATAAAGCATTTTTATCTCAGACTGTAAACAGAGTGGGTTTTTTCCCTCTTCCAGAGATTCTGAAGGTAATAGCTGCTCTGCTGAAGAACTCTCCCCCCTCTCAAGAGAGCATGGAGGTGCGCAGGGTCTTTCTGTCAGACATGATCAAACTGTTCAATAACAGTCGAGAGAACCGCAGGTAAGAATCGGACCGATTCAAAGGATAGAGAAGTACATCACACGTCAGCGCACGCTGCGTTTAGGCGCCCGTGGGATTCGCCACCTCCTCATTTGCTGCCGTTTGTTTTCAGGAGCCTGCTGCAGTGCTCGGTGTGGCAGGAGTGGATGCTCTCTCTGTGCTTCATCAACCCGCAAAACAACGAGGAGCAGAAAATCACAGAGATGGTGTACGCCATCTTCCGCATCCTGCTCTACCACGCCATCAAGTATGAGTGGGGCGGCTGGCGAGTCTGGGTGGACACCCTGTCCATCACGCACTCCAAGGTCAGCTCATTATATCCCCGCACACAGAGCTCACACACAGCTTTGTTTATCTTTCTCTACAAACTTCTTCCATTTCCTCGTCTGTTTTTCTTTTTAACATCTTACCATTATCTTTCTGTAGCAAACACACTCACCGTCTTGCTGAAGTATCGTCAGCCTTAAACACTCACAACATGACTGTAACCACAAGCCTCTTCCTCCTTTTCAATTCCTGCCAAACAGAAAGCAATGATCATTCAAAGCAATCAATTCTCCCACCCATGTCTTTACTTTCAAATGTGACACAACACAATTCATCAAATAAAAGAATCACGCAGCATTATCATCTCGCCCGGTTACTTTCAGCAGAGGCGAGCGGGGTAATTGAACCTTGCGTCCCGGTGCCCATCAGATAAAGCTATGGAAGCTATATAGTGATTGTAATTTAAAAGCTAGTTTCAGTATAAACCAATTGGAAAGAATCCCTTCAGCCTTCCCTCTCTGTGTTTATGTATAGCGTCTCTTTCTTTCACATCACACAGATAAAAATAAACTTCTGGCACGTTTTATTTCCAAAACCTGAATTCAAAATACTGCTTTAGAAATTCAGTGTTGATATCATATTGCGCTCCTCTGTTCCAGAGCAGTGAAGTAATTGAGGCTGGTGTCAGATTGTGGTCTGGGGGGTTTTTAAGCCTGGCAGATTGAAAGTTGAGTTAAAGAAGTGCTCGTGATATGAGACGCTTCACTTTAGCCTGGAGTGACGGGTTTCATCCAACAGGGGGCACAGAAAGACTGCCAGGGAGATCAGCGGCATGTAGGCTGCTGTGTGTGTTGGATGTGGGGTGTTTTAAAACTCCCACACATCTGAACACTGAAGCACAATGATAAGGACTCAAGAAGAAGAAAATATTGGTCAGCATATTGTAGAAGAGTGTCAGTGAAATTCTGAAAAGGTAACACACGTATGCACAACAGCAGATGCTGCTGCAAGCTTGAGTGGCTTGAGATATTTCAAAAAGAAATAGACTGCTGGGGAGCGTGAAAAATACTAATGCTAATATTTTATTTTATTTATTTATTTATTTTTTTACAATAGGGATAAACTCTAGTTTTTTTCTTCCCCCCACAATGTGGTGTAATTGCAGCAAGATTAATGCTGTTTCTTCTTGACTGAAGTTAGTTGTTCCTGCTGAATTTCACCCTTACAGTGCGTGAATAAACCCATGCACTTGTACAATGTGACACACACACACACACACAAATACACAAAGGGCCAGGGACTGCCTCTGAATCCAACTTGAAGCAGGTCCCACCAAGATGCATGCATCTGCTATAAAAAAAGCTAAAGAAACTCAATTGCAATTTTATTGTCCCGTTTGATAGATTTCCTGCCACCTTTGTAGCACCAAAGCTGTTTGTCACTGTTGCTATCTCCTCCCACTGCTGCAGGGCTGTGTTTGTGCGCGCGATTGTAGTGCGTTTGTGCGTGCACACGCGTGCGTCTGTTGTGAGTTACCAGGCACATTTTCTTTTTGCCCTCCTTCTCTCTCGAGTTCTAGCAAGCCCTTCTCTCTGATCACATTGAATATTCATGGGAGCTGCGCGAGAACAATCAGAGAAACAAGGCCTCATAAATACAACCAGCCCACCGGGAGCCTCTTGATAAGCGCATATATGCATTCACACATATTTGCACACCTCCTCTTTACAAAGACTTTTTATGATTGAGTTTGCCTTGTGTAAAACACGGTAAAATTGTCAGTTTGATTTGTAGAGTGATGCTGTACTTGAAGCTGAGCACGGTCTGAAAAGTTGTCTGTGACTCGCACTGAAACTACTTTTTCTATTGATGCAGGATGGCTTTAAAAAATATTAGACATTACACACAGAGTTTTATTATCGTTTACAGGCTCTAATACACAGGAATTTCTGTCTAGCTATAAAAGTTTTTTTTTAAAAATTATTTTTTGAATGTAAGTGTCTTATCTGTGATCTGAGTATTGGCTGTTCAGATTTCTGGCTGATGGAGTGGGATGAGCAGCAGCATGTCTGCTTTTTACCTTTTTTGTTCTTGTGTTAAATTTGTGGGTTTTTCCTGGCTCAGAGTGGGTGTTTGGGTGAATGATCACTGTGTACAGTAAAAGCACAGAGTCTGTTGAATTTTTACACATATCTTGTCACTCTTTTGGCTGCACGATAAAATGATAAACAAGAGGTTCCTTTGGGGCTGTCTAGAACCAGTTTGTAGGAAACCAAAAATTCTTTTATGCAGTTAAAAAAAAAAAAAAAAAAAAAGGTGGTTTGTAGATAAAATAAATTGTCTTTTTTTGTGATATCATTCATTTACATGCTAGACACCTCATCACTAGGGACAGATATTGTTACTGTGCTATTTGTGCCAGTGCTGCTTATTAATATTTTTAATAATGACTTATGGCTATTTTTGACATATTGGCGAGTTTGCCGACAGCACAGCTGCTCCATAGGAAGTAAAAGAGATGACTTTGTGTTACCTTATTTAGCAGTAGTATATACATTCCCCTTTTATTTGCAGACATTAGAGATACAATGCTTACTAACAAAGGTAACTACAAATATTGTATACCTGCTGATATTCTAATTTTCATATTTAGAGTTTGAGGAGACGATATAAGAAAAAACTATTTGCATTAAGTTGCTGTGTGTATAGTTTCCCCACACACACGTCTGTGTTTGTGTGTTCATATGTGCATTTATTCACATCAATCATTGGTGTATCTGCGCGAGTGTCTCTAAGTAGACAGATGTTTCTGCAGGTGGGCACGGTGACACAACAGCCCTCCCACTCTCTGCCCACATAACCCACCCAAGGTGCCCCTCATCCGTCTCTGCACACAAATCAGTTTGAGAACGACGAGTTCTCCGAAAGGGAGAGATCAGGCGTGAAGGTCCCGATGTCCTTCACACTTCCACTGCTGGCTATCGTCATCACCTGCCAGACTTTTCACCACAAAGATGGCGATAAGCAGAGAGGAGCAAAGATATCTCTGACATAATTTAATACGCATTAAGGTATTAAAATTCGCTCAAACCCCAAGTGTAATAATTTAGTCTGTTTGAGTTTGTCATGGGGTGCTAAACATCACAGGAATAGTAGTTCAGCAAAACAGTCTTTGCCTTCTGGGATTATTAAGACACACACACACCTGACTCAAGCTGTTGTTCTTGGCAAAGAGTTTTGAGAGCGATCCAGTGACGACTGGACAAAGGAAGAAAGTGAGGATCCAATGCTAGATAAAGAGCTGTGCATCAAGTGTTGTCGAGGTTATCATAGTTAACATTTTGCACATTTCCAGCATTCATATATTTAAAATATTACATATTACAAGATATATATTGTATGAAATTAATGATAACCAAATGGTGGAGATCCAAAGTGTTTTTCTGACTTTTAGTGCAAGTTACTGCACGCTATGGAAGGATCTTTCTACAAGCTTATCTTGTTATGGTTGTAATAAAAAATAAAAATGAAGCCTATCTGCATTAGCCTCGATCAGCAGGGCAGGACAAAACTAAGAAAAGTTTTAACAAGAAGTGAGAAAAGAAAGTACTGTGAACAGGAGAAAAACTGCATGGAGACTTGCAGTAGCAGATGACATTGATTTTGGAGAAGGAATTGCATTTAGCAAATCGGATTACAGCCACGCTGCCCTCTCCATTTCCCCCTTGTTTTGTGGTCACTATCTATCTATCGCCAATCTAAATGGGGACTCCCAAGCTCCTACCATGGGGGTCCTCTCAAGATCAGCGCTTTGCACCGCTCTCTTACTGTAACAGGTTGTCGTTTTTATTCAGAACTTGTGAAAACTCTGCAAAAATTTCCTTTCTTTTTTAGAAGTGCAGTTAAGAATATTTAAATAGTAATAATAAAGAAAATGTCCAAGTATTATTGTGTACAAAAAACACAAAGTTGTCCAAGTTGGGTTTTGTTTGTGTTCGAGTCTTGAGGCATTTCAGATCTTTTTCTAGGATCTGGCTGTGCTGCATCCACTTAATTCCATGTTACCTGTCACATTAGAAAAGCCCACCATGTTTTTGTACATTACCATAGCATTTTTCCATAACCCACTGAGGCCAGACTGAGTCTTGGAGTAGAATGAAATTAGATTAGATCAGCGCTGATGTCCTAGCCACCCAAGGCAGTTTCTATATTTTGTAGCGAAGCTAAACGCTCTTTCAAAAACCACAGAGACATATACTACCTCTGTCTAATGGTAACTGGATCTGTTACAGAGCCCCATTTAAGGCCGGCATACATCATCTTAATGTACAGACTGCATCCTGAATCTATGACGTTATGTGCTGAGCTGCTTGCCTACATAATTTCCATAGCGGTGCACTCTGAATGCAGCCTTTTAATTGCTAAAAATGCTAAATGTCAAATTAAGCTCAAACTAATGGGGTAGAAGGTCTTGCTGTGTGATCAGTGGGAAAGCGGGAGGAAGGAAGAAAGAAAGAGACAGACTGCTGGTGCATTTAGAACGGGCTGTGCACTCAGAAAACAGCTATGGATTACCAATCACTGCTTCCCACTACAGAAGATTAATGAGCACCCATGTAGCAGGCTAATTTAGAACAATAACGCCTAATTAATTACAAATAATCAGCTTCTTTCTCCCCCCTCCCTTTCTTCCACTCTCAATGACTCTCTTTCTCCTTTTGCAATTTCTTATTTTTTTTTCCTTCCTTTTCATCTCCAGCGTTCCCATGTTCTTTGTTTAGATCTCACTCTCTCTCTTTCTCTCTCCTCCTATCCAAATAGCCTCAGGTAAAAAAAGCAGCAAAGTGGGTCTAGTTTCACTCACACAGCAGACCCCCCCCCTCCTCTCCACCTACAACCCATCTTTGACTTTCTGTCCTCCAATCCCAGTGATTAATGCAGGGTCTTAAATTAGGCGTGGGAGGATTTGCCGATGCTGGACACGCACTCAGCGCAGCTAGGAGACACACACTAATAGTGTCTACCGCTAATCTATGACTGCTTACATGGATGGGCTCTTCCTCAAATGCCACTGCAGACTATTGTCGTTATAGACTAGCAGTCTAGTATACCTATATCAGATGGTAAGAAGACTGATAGAGGTTAATAGGCCGTGGGCAGCTGCATGTAAGAGAGGGAGAGAGAAAGTTTTAAATATGCCACAGTTAGCCACAAATGGTCCCAGTTTTCAAATATTATAAGAAGCACACAACAAACAGGCAGTTTGAGGATATCGTGCTTCCATAATTTGGGGTTTGCTGTTTGTTGGGACATGAGGAAATAAGCAGAAAATGGATACAGTGGATAAGTGGCTGGATGGGTTTTATGTTCATTTATATACAGAATAAGTACAGCCCTAATAACATGGTCAAATTATTTTCACGGTTACAACACGCTTTTTTCCAGCCTTACTGAGATGTTTAGATTTCCTATAGGACAGATGTTTCTAAATTCTTTTACAGAAGTATCCCCCCCCCCTCCCTTTAAAAAAAAAAAATGTTTAAATCCATGTAAAATGCCTGATTTGAAGTCTCCAAACAATTTGGCTGCAGCTGTGTTGGCGTTTTTGGGCTAAAAGCAACCAAATTTAGGTAACTAAAAGTGTGGCTGTGGCTCAGAAGCACATTATCGACTAATCGGAAGGCCGGTGATTTGATCTCTGGCTGCTACAGTCTATATGCCAGAGTATCCTTGGGCAAGATACAGAACCCCAGTTTGCTCCCAATGGCTTCATCTGAGTGTGAATGTTAAATGCACAAAAAGAGCTTGTGTGAATGTGTGTGAATGAAACATGTTGTATAAAGTGCTCTGAGTGCTCAAGTAGAATAGAAAAGCAATATAATAAGGCCCAGTTCATTTAGCATATTTGGGTGAAAGGGAAGTGATATCAGGTTATCAGGTTAGCTGCTAATTAGTGAGAAGTACGATGCAAATAAAATACTGCGGTATCAATCACCTGGACTGGAGCGCATTTCTTACATGGGGCTCATTTGTACAGTTAACTTTGGTGCAAGCCATGCTGTGTGTGAGATAACTATGAGGTATAAAGTAAAGTAACTTTTTTTATTTGTCAAAAAAACCAAGTAGTTGTTCTCCAAATGTTGATTCTGTTCATCTGGACGTAGCGTTTTCTGTGGGAGAAATGTTTCGTCACTCATCAGTGACTTCTTCAATCTCAGCTGACTGCAGGTTTCTCCATCTTTGGAGATTTACTTACCTGGATGATTGACCATGCATCAAGACAAACTAAGTAGTTGTTGTTTTAGCAGAGTGGGGATTGGCTCACTTTGTGGCTGGCAAGACATGAATATCTGATGACCTGCAGTTTTTGGTTGCTTATTGAGGAACAGATCTCACTGGATAATTTCAGTGCTAAATAGGCTCATCATCATTCTTATTAGTAATGGTATCACTGACATGTGCATATTAATACATATTTTGCTTTAAACATTTTAGTGTGTGTTATATTGGCCTGCTTATTTCCTTATTCACACAGAATCATCAGTGGATGGACTGCAATAAGCCAATGAACCAGTTTTTATCATCAAACTAGGCAAACGGAGCAGACTGATAAAGTGTGTTAACAGTACGACATTAGTTTTTCTAACATCACATGTTTTGTGTTTGCAGGTCACCTTTGAGCAACACAAAGAGAATCTGTCCCGTATGTTCCGTCAGTACCAGCATCAAGAGTCCACCGGCACGATTCGCTCCATCTCTGGTGTCAGCCAAAGCTCTGAGACTATGGAATGTGTTAATGGGCCACCTGCAGAGGAAACCGCTCCCTCCACTGTCATTGAGCTGACTGTGGACAAGCTGTCCCAGAAATCCCCTGATTCAGCATCCAGTTCCACCATTACTTCCAGCCTGCTGGAGGTTGATGATGAAAGGGGACAGGCATCCATCACTGTGTCCAACATCCTGGCCGGGGCCAAAGACGAAGAACAAGAGCAACAGCAGCTGGTGGAGGAGTCTACCAGAGATAGCTCGGGTGTCAGAGAGGAGACGCAAAAAGGTGCTACAGAGCAGCCGAGTGAAGACGTCAACAAAGAGAAAGCACAGACTCCTACTGGAAAAACTGCACAACATGAAACGGCTGACACAAAAGCGGTGGACGAGGGTAAAGTCTCTGCACCATCTGGTAGCGATGATGCACAGACACCTGTAACAGATGATGAAAAATCTGAAAGTGAACAGAACAAAGGTGACTCGTCAAAGTCAATGACAGAAGACTCTTTAAATGAAGCAGAGGCTGAACCGCCAGCAGCTTCAGAGCGAGAAAACAGCGTGCTCGGTGTAGCTTCCGTCCTCAATGAGGACCAGGTTGACGTGTCATTTGTTAGCGACCAGGTCCATCCTAGCGATGCTGATGACAGCCAAGAGGAGTCCTCTTATGCTTCTGCTGCCACCGGAGAGGAAGGTGGGGAAGTGAAGAAGGACGAAGACGAACAAAAAGATGGGGGTGAAGAACAGGAGCTGAATAAGGAAGAAGAAAAAGTTGAGACACAGGAAAGTGAAGTGAAACAGACGCCTTGTGTGGAAAGCCAGACTCCTCCAGCTGAAATACCTGAGAAAAGTGTCACAGAACCACCTAAAGAAAAAGCTGGCGATGAACAGTCTTCCTCCATAGCTGAAACTACTACTACAAGCCAGCAGCCCTCAGACACCACACCGCCATCTACAGCCCAGGAGGTTACAGCGGCATCAGACTCCACTGCAGATGTCCAGCCATCAGAGACCAGCGGTGCCACTGGAGAAGAAACCCCATCTGGTGCCGCTGACAGTAGCACCACCTCTACCAGCTCCGACACTCAGAAGGGTGCAGAGTCTGTCAGCAAAACCAAAGAAATCAAAATTGCCAGACTGGACGTGTCCAATGTGGCCTTAGACACCGAGAAACTTGAACTGAAGGAGACCTCTGCAACAGTATGCAATCCACCCCCTTTTTTTTAGCACTTATGTGTTACTCAGTTGTTACAATAGTTTATTATAGTTTAGGTGTTACACAAAATTGAGCGTTTAAGTTTCAAAGTGTTTTGTCAAAGGTTCGTGTCACATTAAAACGTATGACGTTTGGCTTCCATATTTCTGTAGGAAACAAGCCAAGGTCAGTCAGCAGCTGCTGCATCAACAGCCACAGGAAGTTCTTCAGGCCAGCCAACAGACAGCAGCACCCCTGCGCCTCGCTCCACCATGTTTCGCATCCCAGAATTCCGCTGGTCCCACATGCACCAGCGTCTCCTCGCTGACCTGCTCTTCTCGATTGAGACAGATGTCCAGATGTGGAGAAGGTAGGACGACAGTCCGCGGGCTCTGATTTTATTAATGCTTCAATAAACAGAAACATGGATTTAAAGATTTTTTGAGGAACATGCAGAAGTTTTATGGGTTTTTTTGTTTGTTTTTGTTGTGATTGACTCAATTTAGCATAAAGACTGGAAAGTGAAAAAAAATACTGGTTTACTGTCTTGTTCAGAAAATTACGAGTTAGCAGGCTTTTAAAAACAATGTAACTCTAAATCTGTAATTGTCAGAATGGTGTAATCTTATCAAATTGTAGAGCAAATAAGTGAGTTTTTCAGTCATTCTTTATCGAAATTGGTTTGTAACAGATCCTGAGCTAGAAAAGTACATTAGAACTGTGCAATGGGACCAGATATTAAAGTGTCTGAATAAAAGAAGAACAAGCCACATAGCTTTACGCTGTGTGAGTGTGACTTGAGGTGAATTTAGAGGTGCCTTAACCTCCCGAACTCTTCCACGACACGCATTTTTAATTTCTCTTTGATATTTGGTTACATTGGGGCCCGATGAATGTAAAAACAAAGAATTACCAGATTTTATTTTATTTTTTTACCTTTTTTTTGTTTTTAAGAAAAATGAGAGCCACATATGAGGACATTCGTTTAAAATTTTGATAGAACAGTGGCAGTATAATGTCCTCATAAGTGGATATCAGGCCCATGTAGAGCAAAATTGAGTATTTTGGTCTAAATAACCCAAAATGTGATGTCCACATATGTGGACGGCAGGTCCTAGGACGTTAATACTTCATTGCAATAACTAAAACCATCTTCTTGTCTTTTGCCTTTTAGTCACTCCACAAAGACGATTCTGGACTTTGTAAACAGCAGCGAGAATGTGGTGTTTGTCCACAACAGCATACACCTCATATCCCAGGTGGTGGACAATCTCGTCATGGCTTGCGGAGGCATTTTACCTCTGCTCTCAGCTGCCACATCTTCCTCCGTGAGTCCTTCGCTGCACGTGTGATTTTACGTTTGTATTTGTGTGGCTGTGGCTCCGGTCACAGGAAGTTATCCATCCACATTGACCTTTCCCCAATCACATTAGACTACAGTTAGCTGCTTCCTAACAACGTTAGTTTGTTTTAGTCCTGTCTGACCTCAGTGACAGCCGCTCTCTTGCACCATTCTTTGCTTCTGCCAATGACCTGACCGGTCTAAGGAGCGGGTTCACTTCCATTATAATTGATTTACATTCAGTTGCGTGGGCTCTGTAACCAGATTTCAACCTGAATGTGAAAAATTGCATTTTCACATGCCTTGATGTATTTTCAGTGCTGCACACGTTACGTATGTAACAACTTACTAACTGTGATAAATCACTGGTTATTCAACATAAGTCGAGGCTTCTGACCAGGGTAAAACCTGACTGTAATGTTACTTTTGAGAGAAAATGTTTAGCGAGGTTTCCTCATTATTACTTTTATTATTTATATATTTTTTCCTCTTTCTCTCTCTACTTTCAGCATGAGCTAGAAAACATCGAGCCCTCCCATGGCTTGTCAGTGGAGGCTTCGGTCACCTTCTTGCAGCGCCTCATCAACCTTGTGGACGTTCTTATTTTTGCCAGCTCGCTCAACTTCACAGAGATAGAAGCTGAGAAAAACATGTCATCAGGAGGCATCCTCCGACAGTGCCTTCGCCTCGGTATGCACGTTGTCATTATTCCTGAGCTTCTAACTAGCTTTATTTCTCTTGTTTGGTCCTCTGCTTTTTTTCTGTCTTGCTGAGTTTTTACATGTGTAGCTGGCTTTCAAGTGGATTTCCCACTTCTGTTTCATCCTTTTACTAACCCCACCCCTCATCCCCCTCCCGCTCATTGATCCACCTTACATCAGCTGGCAGCAGCCTTCTGTATTAGCCCCAGTCATGGCTCCCTACAGTGTTTTTGACCCTCCCTTCTGTATTCTTCCTCTCAATCTTCAGCTCCAGCTCCCACTCGGATCCCCCTCGCCTCGTTCACCCCGCTCATATCAGCCCTCTCTTATCTTGTTATTATAACCCTCCTGCATGGCAACACTTTAAAATGGCTGCTCGCATGATATAGTGAGTTGTTCATAATGGCCTTGGCTGTACTGTACTGCTGCGTAGCCCGAGGCCTTTGTCTGCCTTCTGTTCCAGGCTATTAAAGTTTCCCCTGACAGCATCAAAAGCCTAGCCTCACAATCACTGAATAAAAGATATTGAAAATCTTACATTATTCATTTAATTTTTTTTTCTTTTGCGGCACACCTTATCAACGCAGCATGCACAGATTAAAAATGAAAGTAGTACAGTATACTTTGTACTTAAGCTTTAAAAAAATTATTGAATTTTCTTTGGATATTTAATGCTGCACATTCAGGTATCTGTTTCTGCTTTTAAACACAGTCCAGCACACAAACAAAACGGCTGTCAAGAGGCCGACTTGTTATCTAAAAACGCTTGTTCCCTCTGATGTTGCTGCTGCTGCTGCTGCTGTGTGTGTTTTACAGGAAAACGATGCCACCATAGCACAGGTTCAGTTTTAGAAAGCAGCCGCTATGAAATGAATATTTGATGAGGTATGCGCTCCCCATTGCTGGCACCTAATCTGATTTTGGAAAACTGTAACAAGGTTTTAGCGTCTCCACCCCTCCCTCTCCTCTCTTTTTTTCTTCCTTTTATAAATGGTCGTATGAAAGAGTGGTCCTAATGGAAAAAGCGAGCCCATTTCCAGACGGAATAATTCCCTCCTTCGTAATCTAAATGCCTCAGAGTTAACATTTGTCAGTTGTCACGCTCTGAGCAGTGGAGGTTGGGAGGGGTCCAAAGAGGAGCAATACATTAAATTACAAATGTTAAGTGTGCCAGTTCTCAACCCACCTAAAGTTGTCGGACAACGAGGTTTTTTTTCGTCTTTTTTTTGTCCGTTGAAGGGTGTATCGCGCTGCCTACTCAGCATGTGCACACCCGGCAGTGTCATTTGTTATGGGAGCTGCACACAGTGGATGTGATTCAAGAGCACACCCTTGCACTATGACCTTGGGAGGAGAGGTGGAGCAGGCAAGAGTGAACGATGCTGCCAGAGTTGGCCAGAGCACTGACCTTGTCACGGCCCCGCTTTTTCTCTCCTGTTTTTGTCTCTCTCTGCTCGCTCCTCTCGCGGCTCAGTTTTACGCGTGCTTTTGTTGTGTTCGGAGGCTTGTAAATGCAAAGATTTAAAATTTTGTGTTCGCATTCCCCCCCCCCCCGACAATGATTTTATTTGTATGATGTCACATAAGATCTCTTTCTCCGTCCCTCCCTAGTGTGTGCTATCGCAGTGAGAAACTGTCTGGAGTGTCAGCAAGCCCAGTTTAAGAACGGCGCAGACAGCTCAGCCCGCAGCTACACAGCCATGCAAGGCACTTTGCTTGGAACAGCCAAGTCTGCATCTGCGCAGGCAAGTACTTGAAATGATCACCTTAACTTACATTTTCTGCTGTTTTAAATTCCTCTACCATCAAACGCAAAATAACATCATACTTTTCAGTGACCGGTTCCCACATTTGTGCCGATTATCTTTTGTATAACGCACATTTTTGTCCTTCTCCTGTCCTCAGTAGGCAACCAGAAGGCGCTTTGCCCTTTGTCCTGTTCACAAGTGTTATTGCATTAGCTCATATCTTATTATGTTACCACACGGGTTGCTATTTGTTACACTAGACTAAGCCCTTTGTCATTGCCCCTTTGATTTGATACAGTGACTTCCAGTAAAAGTCATGTTGTTCTTCCCTGAACCGGGTGTTAAACCTCATTTATAATGCAGTGGCTCTATAGAAAAGCCATTATGTTAAGGACACGGTCTCAGGAGGGATAGCTTCCCTAAGCTGTTAAACCTTAGCCTGCTCCTTGAAGGATTAATAAACACCCAGAACGGTGTAAACGTGCACGTGCGGTTTACACTTCCCTTGCAGGTAATAATACATTTCACATGATAATTGCTTGATTTTTAATGCGTGCATGCAGAGTCCTGTTGATGCTGTGACAGGTGGCATGTCTCCAGTGAGAGATTTAGACCGGCTGCTTCAGGACATGGACATAAACCGCCTCAGGGCTGTCGTCTTCAGAGACATTGTGAGTTTTCCCTCAGACACATTCGCATGCCTGTACACAGCACTCATAACGTGTATGAAATCACCTTTTCTAGCCTCCTCTAACTTCTGGTGCTTTTCAAAGAGGACGCACGTACAGATTGTTTAGTGTGTTGTTTGTTTCAGGAGGACGGTAAGCAGGCTCAGTTTCTGGCTCTTGCCGTCGTCTACTTCATCTCAGTCCTCATGGTGTCCAAGTACCGTGACATCCTGGAGCCCCACAATGACAAGAAACACCCTCATCGCTCCCAGTCTGCAAGGAGTACAGGTATACAGAACCTTTAAGAAAAAAAAATCATCAGACGCATTTATGTGCATCAGAATGAAGCAAGTTGTTGTTTTCAACAACTTGAAAAGGATCTATGAATCCTGACTTTTTCCTCTTTTCTTTTTCTTTTTTAATAAGTGGGTTCATGTACTGCATAGTGTTCGACTATAAAAAAACCCCCAAACAGCTGCTAATCATCTTAAAAATTGTGGAAGCACAGCAGTGCTGTTATTAAAGTTTGTGTATTTTTATTTGACCTGCAGATTGTTTTTGTGTGCGTTTCTCCTGATTGTGATTGTAACTTGTCATGTAAATAAATCACCTAATCACACACACATTCACACTGATGAACACATCAGGAGGAACCTGAAGTTCAGTATCTTGCCCAAGCAGGGATTGCTCTACCTCCTGAGCAGGGTGTATGCCACGAAGAAAGAAAAAAATAGTTCCATCATAATTCCTCTGTCCCCGCCCTCTGTTTTTGATACATTAAGCATTATTAGACAAGTGCCATGTAACTCAGTCAATTTTAAGAAAAGAGACATTTCTGCTGTGCAGCTAATATCTCAGTAACGGGTCAAATCTAGACGACAGTCCAGAAGAAAAATATGTAAATCAGGTTTTCTGATGGAATTGGATGCTCTTATTTGTTATTATTTATGTCCTCACAGATAGTGTTGCTGTTTCAGGTAGCACAGAAGGAGAGAACGGCTTCTCTCTGCGCCGGTATGATTCCGGCATCGGAGATGACCACACCTCAACTGCCGCAAGCGACGCAGATCTGTCATCCTCCGGTGGAACTCACGGTCCCGATGCCATTTCAGAGGCCTTGTCCACGCTGTCATCTGAGGTCAGACCTGCTCTGTCTGCTGACTCAAAGGGTAAAAATGTGAAGGACATTCTGCGCAGCCTGGTGAGCGCTCCAACTGATGATATCGTGGTGGATCCAAGCCTGTTGCCGCCAGCGTTCCTGGGAAGTGTGAGCGATGCAGCCAGAGAACCATCGCCACAGTTCCGCTCTTTTGATAGGTGAGGGTGTGAACATGGATTGACATACACTTAAAAAGCACATATGGTGTTTATAGTCTCAACGTTTGCATTTGACAGTTCCATAGGATTTTACTCCCAACATGACTGCGGGAGACCTTTGAAAGTTAAACCTTGAATGCATCTTTGCTTTATTTCCTCAGAGGGGGCTTTAGCAGATCTTGAAAAGCATTTAGTAACAAAAGCCCCTTTGGACTGGGAGTCTTTGTTGGTGACGACTTCTCTCTTTACTAAGGTCCTCACCTCATGCAGACTTCCTCCTTTCAAAAAACTGTTTTAAGACGGAGAAAAAGCTTTGAGGAAAGCTTTTGTCTGTCCCTGTTTAACAGTTATAAGGGGTTCCCTCCTTTCTTAAAGTAAAAAAAATATGTATATAATTTGCGTTATCTCCAGCGGTATGGGGTGAACAGTCAGGAGTAAGGCTTCAAAAGCAGAGCAGGGTACTGAAGTCACAGACGGGCTCAGGTGAGGGAGGATGGTTACTGGTCTGGTTTGCATTTGGAGCGCTGTTTCGCACATAGACTTTTACAAACAGCTTGATTTTGGCGGGGGCGGGGAGGGTAAAGAGGGAGAGGCACAGAGATGGGAGAAGTGGGAGAAGGAAGCCGTCACGGGGAAGCGTGTCAAGTCAAAAGTTCTCACGCACCAAAGAAAACATTTCTACATTTTTCTCTTTGTCACTCACAAACACGCTCACACTCAGTCAGTCTGCCTGCCCCCCAACTGTGGGAATTCCACGGCATCTCTGTGATCGCGTGTCTTTATCTGAGGAATGCTTTGTCAGGTCTCAGGGCGCTCCTCATATCAGGGGGATTAGACTGGCTCCTGTCCGCTGAGCACACTCAGTAGGAAGAGAGGACGTCAGGAGAGCTGGAGAACGTAGACTAACAGCTCACTTGCTGGTTATGGGAGCCTCTTCATGCAGGGCACGCTGACAGTAGACTTTACCCCAGTTACCTTTTTATTTATCAGTTGCACATCTGCACAAAAAAATTTATATCAAATCCAGGTGGAGGTTAACAAGTCCAGACTTTTATATTATTTTAAACTGAAAACCAGCATCTTATTCATATTATTCACACAATATTCAATCACCAGAATTATTCTTTAAGCAGAAAAAAATCAATGAACTCTTTGATCTATAATGTATGATTATATATTAGATAGTATTATTATTATTAACAATAACAATTAATTGGGAATTTAAAAGAAGTGGATACCACCAAATGTTTGGCTTTATTGATTGATCAGTCACTTCAGCCTTTAGTGTGTCCTACACACACTACTGTCTGTCAGTGTGCCAAGTTATTTTGATGCCTCCGAGTCAAAACTACCCCTCCCATTCATGTCATCCTCTGGTTTTAAGCCTATATTTATTCTCGGTTTACTGCTTTTTATCACCCCGCTGTCTCTCAACCCTTACCAATTACCTCTCGACACATGTAGATATGTTCCAATGGTGTTTATTATCTGTTGCAATGACTTTATCACCGCTCGGCATCTCCCGCTAACCACTAAGTCTTCCAGGGACACGAGTACAAGCCAGAGCTGACATTCTGCACTGACATCTCCTGCCAAAACATGGCAACTTTCTGCTTGCCCAGAGGGTTGGATTTATGAGACCAATGTATGAAAAAAGCCGGGATCTCCCAGATAAAAACTGGAGGCGGGTCAGAGGGTGAAGTATCCCTGCAGATTTATTTACTAGTGGAGACATGCTGGATTTCTCCCATGCATTTCTCAGCCATGCCCCTGTTATGACAGCCAGTCTGCAAATATTTGCTGATACTAACCAGAACTAAACAGTGTCATTGTACGAGTCTGTGATTTAGACTTCATGGTTCGGCAGAATATGTGAGTGTTAGACAGTGGGATATACACGGTGCGGTTGTTTGCATTCCTGGTAGCAGGCTTTGCATGCATGTGAGAGCTGATGTACAGATGAGTTTTGTTGATGATTAAATGTTGTTAATGTACTGCTGGCGGTAAGCGTATCAGACATGAGCGCAGCTCTCAGTCAAGGCCTACCTTTTTAGAAAAGTCAGTTAATAAAGACGTTGTCGCTTTGCATTGGAGTTCACCTGCAGTGATGTACCTTGAGGAAGCTTGAACCCACTTTAGCTGGTATAATAAAAATCACACATTTATGTGCTAGTGTTAATTGCAAAGATCCATATTATATCCGAATCAGGACATAATGATAAATATCTGCCATTGTTTTTAGTACATTTTTCATATATCATTTACTAAAGAATTGAGCCACCAATGAAAACTGCAAGTATATAACACCTTGAAATTGATAAAGCGAGGTCTAATATGCAGTCTGGTTACCACAACTGAGATTTGTTAATGTTTTCTTTTAATATTTGTTTGACAAACATAAAGACTGAGCTCTTTTGCACGTATTTAATACCGTAGTTTTAGATGGTTGCTCTCGATCATCTCCATTTTTAATAGATTATTTAACATCAAGTAACACAAGAGAAACTCAGTTGATAATATAAACAAAGGACAAGGGAGTTCCCCAGGTCTTCTGTCTTTAAACCCAGGATTACTTGACGATGTTAAGATATGGGCTTTGTAAGCGGCGCACTCTTATTACGGCTAATAATAGCTTTTTATGCTTCCTTGGTTACTGTGTGTAAACATGTCTTTCACTCTGTTTTGGATAATTAACAAAGAACTGTTTACCCTCTTTTAAACCAGTGTCTTCCATTGGTTTAATGAGGCAGTTGTTTTTGTGGGCACTTTAGTTGATGTTGTTCACACTTACAGATCACAGATAACATCAAGGTACCGACTTCCGCCAGCCGCAGCTCCATAGGGTGAAGATGTGTACAAATGTGTTTGTGTGCGTACGGTCAGTGTTGTTGTTACATAGTGAAAGCTATGATCAAAGCTTTGCTGGGGTGCACTCTTCTCTCCATCGTGTCAGTCTGAGGTAAAGTCTCCAGAGAAGAGTATTTTTATGTACATGCAACTTGAGACAATTTGTTATTCGGTCTCACACTTGTTTTACCTGAAGTAGCAGAGTTTACTGGAGTCATAGCTGCACTTAGCCATAGTAGGTTAGACCTTCTAAATAATTCAGACACACACACACACACACACACACACACACACACACACACACACACACACACACACACACACACACACACACACTTTCTGCCCTGGGCTCCTGTTTGCGGGTTGAGTGGGGCCGCTGACGGCTGATTAATCGACTGGGGCGACCCACTCATGATAAGTGTGGCTAATGACCTGCTGAATAATTCACTGAGCCTTTGCTGAGGAACAGATGGAAGGCCAAACACATATGCAGACATGCTCACTGGCAGACTTCTTCACACCCGTGCACTCGAACATTTATTTGGACACTCATGTGTGTGCATTAAAATATTTCTGAAAACATCCACGCACGCTTTCAGCCTTCACTCAGCAGGGGTGTCTCTCCTTCCGTCTCTGCTGCTTTTGACACCCAGGGTGCTTCATGTCAGCGCCACCCTTGCTTCTTGATACCACCGTCCAGTCCACTCACTATCTGAACAGAAAAAAAATTACCAGATACTTTTATCTCCACTCTTCTTGCCTATCAATACTGATTTCATTCTCTTCTGTCACTACTTTGGGTTTTATGCATCACGTGGACCTTGAGTGGACCTTCCATCTGTCGAGCCTTCCTGACACAGTTATTATTTTTTTCCTCAAAGCTGTTAAGATTTAACAGCTACAGTAACTTTTAGTAACAATAGATCTGATCAGCTGCCTTAAATCAGCTGAGCGCATGCTTTGACACAGCAGCCAGGTATCTGTCTGCAGTACAGAGAGCCAACTATCCTCGTGTGTGTGCAGGAAAGAATGCACATACACACTCTGAAACTGGGGACGTGCAGGAATGTATGCAAGCTCTTGTGTTTGCGCCTCTTCTTTTTATTGCATATTCAAATTTGACGTATTCTTGCATGTCTTGTTAAAACCTGCATTGGGTCGTGTTTCTGAGAGGGGAGCAGTAGCCAGGGATTAGACCCTGCTTCTCCTATGTCAGCACTGATAAGCAGGGCCAGGCTCTCTTTGATATGGCCGCTGGTCTGTCAGAGCCCTGGTCTAAACTGACAGCTTATCTGCATGCTGCTCTCCTCGCATCTGCTGTTCGCCGGATGAGAATTGAACTCCACTTACTCGTACCACATCACTATGAGAAACATTTCCTGTTACTCCACAGGAGGGACCTCTCAACAGGCAGCATCATTGTTACAGAGAAACTCAATGTACATATTTAATCTGGCTGTCAGTGAGGTTTTTTTTGTGATGCTTGGCAGTTGTTTTTTATTAATGTCAGGATTTGTATCTAAGGATACATTGATATTTTTATTTTTATTTTTTTTTACATTTTTAGAACAAACAACTTAAAGTTGTCATTTTAAAATCAAGTGTGGACGCAAACCTTATTTAAGGCAAAGCCAATGTAAAAGCCAAGTCTATCAGGACATTTTTCATTTCAAAATGTTTTTTTCTTTCCTTGAAATAACCTGAATTTGAGCAAAAAAAAAAAAAATCACTTATTTGTATTTTTTTTAGAAGGTTTTCTAGAATAACTGAGATATTATAGAAGTATATTATTATAAATGTACTGCTTTGGTAGACTAAATATCAGGCATCATAGTAGAAGTTGTATTAATATCAGATAACATGCAGCTGGTGTTATGTGATAAAGCAGAAGATGACATCTAATAAAACAGGTGGCTATGGCTTAGGGGGTAGAGATCATCTGCTAATTGGAGGGTCGATGGTTTGATTCCTGGCTGTTAGTCTGCAAAAGTATTCAGTAGTATTCACATACTTAACCCCAGTGCATTCATCAGAGGGTGAACGTTAGATAGAAAGCACTTCGGCACACTTAAAGATGTTTTAGATGAAGCTTGATTTCAGTGTAGCCAAACTGTAGTTTCTTCAAGTTTTCTCAAAGTAGTATTGTTGACTAAAGAAAAATGTATTTCATTAAAAGTAGAAATGTCCAAATAAAACAGTTTTTTAAATTGAGACATTACATCAGGTGTCCTGTTTTATGGTAAGGTTCAGTGGACTGCTTTGGCTACTATTCTGCTTATTTAAATTGCTCATAATTACTCCTCTACTCTAATGTGTCAGTGAAGGTTGTGGTGCTGTTCTAGTCATGCTGTGTGCAAAAATCTTATGAAGGGTTCTGTGAATTGGCAGCATCGGCTTTTTCTTCCAGTTGATCTACGAGTCTTGATAATAAGCGCTTTTTCTTCTCTCTACAGAAGTGTCATCGTTGCACCAAAGAAAGCGGGCGTGATGCCATCTCCAGGCACTTCCACCCCCGTCCTGGCAACCGCTTCCGCCTCCGTGTCTGGTGGGACACCTATCGATAGCGTCTCTGTGGTATCTTCTAGCGACGCCTCCCAGAGCACCTCTGCAGACTCTGCAGCCTGTAAGCACACAAACACAAAACCGGACTGCAGTATTGGCAGAGCAGCGAGGCCAGCTAAGTCACAGGGTGGATGAGTCTGCTGAGGAGAAAGTCAATATTTATTTAGAGATCGTGCTTCTCTGTATGTCTGATGGAATAATGGTGTTTGCACAGTGTAATCCAGTTTCTTCAGGCTGGAGGACAGCATGAGTAACACTGATTCAATTATTTAAAAAGCTAAGGCAGTATCGAATGTGAAAAAAATAAAAACATTTGAGACAATTTTAGGGCAGTGCTCTGCCAGTGCCAGGGCCCATCATGCAATTACAAAGAAAATGATGTGAGTCTGCACAAAAATGTAATGGGTTAGTCATCAGGATTACGCAGAAACTACCGAAAACAAACTGTACTAATCACACTGGATCATGCATAACTGTAACAGAGATGCAATAGAGTGCATTTGGAAAGGGTGGGTTTCATGTATCAAGGGACCATTCAAGTGGGGGGGGAATCAAACGTAGACATTAGTTATTTGGTATTTGTCTTAACTAACAGGCTATTGGGACATCCCAGTATTACAATAATTCCAGTAGGAGGAGGAATAAGGTGAATGGTGACTGAATAAAACAATATATTAAAGTCATACCTATCTTAGTTGATTCATAAGTGACATAAATCAGCAGTTTTTGTCCCCTTTCTGTGTAAAAGTGTAATGGGTTTTTTTTGTCTGTGTGTTTAAGAGAGGAGGGTTTGACATGAGTATGTGGATTATGTTTTAGGACTTTTGGGTGCGTGTGTGTGCTAGTAAATAATTGTAGCTTAGCTGTATGCACAGACTGCTAGATGGCACTGAGAAGTGTTGAGTAAATATGCTGTGTGTGTGTGTGTGTGTGTGTGTGTGTTTTAGTGGGGCAGTGGGAGGACTAATGGAGACGTTCATTTACTCCTCTTTGTTTGAAGGTGCTACTTCAACTTGAGAGGGATACTCTCACCAGGTCCACATGGCGCTGTTTAACACCTTACACACACACACACACACACACACACATTCCAGTGCACATTACACTGTGTCATTCCTGGAGAGTTATCCCTGCACGGAGACTGTCCTGGCTGGAAAAACAAGCCCACTGAAACACCAGAGGAATCCCCCTCCTCCATATTCAGCTGGGCATTAGCTTATTTATGAGCCGCAGGGAAGTGAATTTACTGCAAGATCAATCACACGCGGACTTTGTACCTCATGTGCCTCTGTCTCCAGAATGAAGTCGTAAAGCACCTTTTAGTTGTATAATGAAACGGTCAGAAAAGCAGCCCTGAGGGGTAAATTGGTATGTAATGACTTAATGAGGGGAAACAAGAAAACATGAAAATAGAAAAATAACAATGGATGGAGTTACTTGTAATGAATACTTCTTTCATATTTAAGCTTTTGTCTAACATATATTGTTTCCATCTACGAATAATTCATCTTTAAAGTGTGACTGAAGCAGAAGATAAAGTGTTGTCATCCTTTCACATAGAAAGATTTTTCTCATCAAACCCAATGAATTATACACTGTTATGGGAGATGTATTGTGCTCAGAGTACATCATCCACTATCTAACTATAAAATGATACTTGTACCCCCACATACTCAACCATAAATCCACCTATTCTATACATTTGAATGGAGACCTCTGTATTATTTCATAAGAGGCATGTTTCTTCACAGGTTTATGGTGTGACCTTGGTCATATAATGTATTGCTGCGTGCGTGCGTGCGTGTGTGTGTGTGTGTGTGTCCCATTCTTGTCCAACATCCAGACTAATAACAGAGTTCTTTGGTTTCTCCCTGCAGCAGGCGGCCAGGTTCCAGCCAGCACTAGCCTGCCATCTGTCCCCCCACTCTCCCCTGTGACCCAGAACACAGCCCCCAATATGAGGTGATTCATCTTCTCTCTCTCGTTCTCTCGCTCTCTTTTTCTCGCACACATGCACAATCAGCTGTTTATGCACATGCGCTTACACAATCAGTTATTTATGCATATGCTCTGATTATTGTTTTTGTCTTTATTCCATATTTTTTTCATCATATTAAAAACACATTTTTGCTGACGGTGTATTTTTAAAAACCATTTTAAAACCATCTTTTGTGAGTTTTCAAAGAGTTTGTTTAGCCTTTTGGCCAATGACTGTTAAATTACTCCGTCTGTCTGTTTTGTTTTTTTAGTATCTCGGAGCGTTTGGAGCATGCCCTTGAAAAGGCAGCTCCCCTGCTGAGGGAGATCTTTGTGGACTTTGCCCCTTTCCTCTCTCGCACTCTGCTGGGCAGCCATGGACAAGAGCTCCTTATTGAGGGCACCAGTGAGTAGAAAATTATGGAAATTCCTTAGAAGTCGCATCATCATTTTAGATCATCCTCACAAACCTCAACCATGCAGGGATTCTTATTTAATTGCAACAATATGTCCAGGCTATTGTTAATCCAATATTGTGATGAGTCGCGCTGTGCCGGTAGCCGTGCTGAAGGTTTCCAGGGGGCCAGGTCAGAGGCCAGGCCACTAATAGCAGTGTTTGGGATGTCTGCTGCCACCAAACAAAATGGAAAGTTGATTGATAGCTGTAAGGGGGGGCTGGAAAAATAGGGTGGGGCTGTATGTGCATGCATGTGTGTTTGTACGAATGTGATGTTATATGTGTCTCTGTGAAACACGGAGACACATGAAACATCCGCTGAAGCGCACTCTGGACACTCTAGCGGCCCCCTGCCCTTTAAAAGCCCAGGGCTTGCCATTAGGGATCAATGGGACATATGCTAGCCACGCCAGGCCTGTAATACAAGGCCCAAATATGTATTAGTTTACAGTAACATCATGTCGGCTCATTAGGCCCATCAATACTATCCGCTCCCTTGCAGATGGCACAAGGTTAGGTAATCCCTGATGGTTAGCGTGTGCTGTCACAGAAATCCAGAAAGCTGTTTAAAATCAAACACAAAACTTTTTCTTTTTTCATATGCCATTATGTCTGACTCCCTTTACTTTATATTTCTCCAGGTCTGGTGTGCATGAAGTCCAGCAGCTCAGTGGTGGAGCTTGTCATGCTTCTGTGTTCCCAGGCAAGTCTGGCATCTTTATCTTTCCTCAGGCCTGCGCTCTGCTTTTCCAGCAGGCTGATTTATCAGCCTCACCTTGAGTGCAGTAAATCCACAGAGCCTTATCTCTCCCCCACCCTACCTTGTCTACCTTTCCATATTCACCCTTCCCCTCGTGAGGGCAGAGCGAAGGTATATTTGGCCGCAAATATTGGTTGGAGGGTCAAGGGTGGGCGACCTGTCCGCATCACCTTTTGACCTGAGCGGGGCCCTTGTGGCCTGGGCCAAACTGATGAGGAGGGATAATGTAGATTTGATGGTGCTTTGCATTGATTATCCCTCTCTTCTCTGTTGTCTTGTGGGTGTTTTGTTGCCAAGTTTATTTAGCTGCTGCTGGATTCATGAATACTAATTTAGGGATCATAAGCAGGCGTGGGCAGATCAATGATCGGGGTTGTCAATACATCACTTCAGGACAGTTGATTAGCATTTAGAGACAGAAAGCTACTGAAGGGCTTTACCATGTGCAGACCATAAATGCAGCACACGGTAAGCTTTACATTTAGGGTGAATTTAGTCTGTGTATTCTGCTTGAAAAACACTTATGTTCATAGTACATCAGAAATAAATAAACAAGAAGTTGCCCTCACATACACAGCCAGTGACAAGGACAGCAGATAATAACTCATCCCAGGCCGTGTTTTTGTGCATCTTTATAGTTTTTAAAGAACCTCATAAAAAAAAAACAAAAAAAAAAAACGACACGCACACAAAAAAAACAAGGTTTCCAATAATACAAAAGCACATCTGATTAATGACACCCCTCTCACTGCTCCACTCTCCTGTATTTTTTTTTTTATCAGCTTCATTTCCTAAAGAAATAGCTCCTGTCGTTTCGTTCCTGCACCCTTTAACCCCCATACGTTTGTTTAGTTCCTATAGTTCACTTTACTTCTTCTCAAAAAAACAAAAAAAAGCTAATACAGTCAGATTACACATCTGTTTGGATGTCAGTGGCCATGCATAGATTGGGGCTAGTGGGACTCGGGGAGGGAATGTGAGCCCCGTAATGTCCAGGGACGACGGAATAGCGGGAATGAAAGCTAGATAGAAAACCAAAGAGAGAAGAATGACAGGCTCTAATGCACCTATTTGTCATATCTGTCAGGGTGTTGTTTAATGCTAATCTAATCAAAGGCAGAATCTTGGTGATTGTTCCACTGCACAGCTCATGCCACGCTTCCCCCTCTTTGGTCCCTAGCCCAGGCTATTTCTTCTTTTTCTCTGAGCTCCAAGCTATCCCACCCAATTTCCAAAACACACACACACACACACACACACACACACACACACACACACACACACACTGTTTCAGTCGGAGGACCAGGGATTGGACAGCATAGTGTTGATTGCATCAATAAATCATCCAACCAAATTCTCTTACAGCTAATGCAAATGTAATTTTATTGTTGTGTAAAGGGGAAGAGGAGGGGGGCCTAGAAAGGTAGGGCCAATGCACTGCCTCTCACAAGGGAAAAGAGGAAAAGAGGGACAGACTTTCCTCTGGGCTAAATTACAATGTATAATTATGTGTGTGTTGGTTCTCCTTGTGGGGCAGGGAGAGTGGGCCAGTGCCGTGATTGATGACGTTATTTAGCAAAGTTTGTTGGGCCCTCTGGCACAGGAAGCGCTCAATTCTCTTTACAGGAAGTGCCTCTGTGGCCATCTTGTGACACCCCCCCCCCCCCCCCGCCTTCGAGTCAACCAGTGGAGCGAGTAGATGGAGATGATTTTGATTGATTTTTTTTTTTCTTTCTTTCTTTCCCCTCTCAACCCCCATGCCTTCATCAGAGATGTGACGCGATACCGTCTCTGTGAAATTTTAATTAATTTCCCAAGCTTTGAGATGGAGTGGAGCCAGGGTGAAGGGTCAGGAGGCTGGGGACTGCAGAGCAGTTTTTAATCAGGGATCCTATGAAAGTTGCATTGGCGGCCACATCAGCTTGGCATTGAGGAGGGGATTGTAAACCGCTGTTTGATGGTACCCCTTTTCGAGACGAGTACAACAGCGCTCCCAATTAAAGGACCATTTTGATAAGACATTAACTGTTGGGGTGGCATACTGCCCTTGTTCTCAGCTGTAATATTGATCTTCACACACTGCTGAATATACAAAGTGAGGATTAATGATCATAAACTCTGGCTTTAACCACTACTGAGGACTACTCAATATAGGAAAAAAAGGCTGACTGTCAATTGTGTTCTTATTTATTCAGTATTTATTGTCTTTAAAGGATTACAGCTGACACTTTCGCATTATTGTGTATTTGGGAGGATATGGGAGATTAATTGTTGACCTATAAAAAGTCGAATAGCGAGTCAGTTTTTTTTTTTTTTTTTTTACAGTCTTAGTTAAACAAAAACTAACTGTAAAAAAAAGATGTATATAACATTGTACCACAAACGATTGGCTTGTGGACTTTCATGTTGAAGCCTTTAGTTAAAATCATAATTGTGACTAAATATAGTCAGAAGTTGTCAGCTGTTTGTGAGCTGCATCCAGAAACTTTATAGGTACAATTCACATATATTTCCCATAAATCTTAACTAATACTAAACACTAAGCACAAGGTCCTTCTTTACAATTAACAGCAAATAAAAGCCAGTGTGATGTGTACAAAATGCTCCCAGAGGCACCAACACCGTAAATACTGTCAAATTTAGTTGTGGTGATGATTTGCAGACAGCTAGCTGCTTGTGTCGGTATCCACCTCTAATTTCAAACTGACCAAAACATTAATTATGCACAACTTTAAACCTTAAGTACAATTATAAAGTTTAAATAAGCGAATTAGATCAAACTTGAGCCTCCAGTACAGTTGTCATAAAAATAGCCGTTACTCTATGTGACGGCTCATTCAAAGGTGGACTTTTATATAATATGATCTAAATTTTCTCATTGAACCACATAAAATGCGAATCTTGCACGCCAAAAATATTTTCCCACTTTTTTCCACACCCCTTATTCTTTTCAGTAACTTTGCTTTCCTCTTGCACTTTTTCGTCTTCCCGTTTTTGTCGTACTCACAGTCAACGTTTCGCTTCCCCGGTGCAGTTTTTGAACTCGCTTCTACCAAAGATATCTGATTAATAAGTAATGCACTGGGACGAGAGAGAGAGCTTTTCCTTGTGCTTGCTGCCATCCGTCGAGAGCTTTGAGAAATCATCTCATTGGATACTGGACAGTCTACGATGAGCAGGGGCTCATAAATCTTCTCAGTAGCTGCATTTGTGTCCTGTAGATCAGCCATTATTGTCCGGCACCTCTGTCAGACCATCCATCCTTCTGCCATTTATCAGAAATGCATCCTGTACATGGAGTGGAAGGAAGAGAGGGAGGGAGAGGGAGTGTGCTGTGGGCTCGTGGAGTGTCGGTTTCATGATGGTCAAGACTGGGTGCAGAAGAGGGAGAAAGAGGGGAAAACTGAATACTGAAACGAGGTCATCAGGTGGCTCTGCTATGCTGTCAGAGGCTTGGTTTGGGCCTAATTTACAAAGCACTGAAAAACTTGCTTTAACAGTGTCAGTGGGAAAAAGAAAAAACACACTGAAAAATGTCCCGTATGATGGATTTTAGATTTTGTAAGTCCCATTTCCTGAATCCAAAATTCTTTCAAAAGCTATATATCTATGATATATATGGTTGGCCATGCTAGCAGCCACCACCTCTATACTCTTGTTGTTTGATCCACTACTTTGGTCCCGATTGACACTTCTCGGACACCTGTCAATCTCTGATTTAAGTAAAGCGTTTTGTCGTGGCCGCTGATGCAGATAATCCTTAAATTGTAATTCAATAACATCGGTGTTAACCCGCTAATCCAATGACTGTGCATCATCATATGTTCCCAGTCCGTCTCACCAAAGTTAACCTGTTTAACAGATGGGCACCTCTCCTTCAGTCTGCAGGGAGAAAGACATTGACTTCCCCAAACACTTGGCTGCTCCTGACCTCTGACCCTCTGACCTCCAGGTTAGAAGTGGAGAGCGACTTGGGCGCAGAAGTTTAAACCCACGGAGTCGGGGAACAGTTCGGGAGTGTACGCTCATGAAAATCAATAGCATAATGTGAGAAACGAGGGAACGGGGAAGTTGAACCCTTGACGGTTACTTTTGTGCACTTTATATTTTATGTAACAGGTTTGTTTTAAAAGTTACGCTTGTGAAAGCCGGTCCCATGTTTGAGTTGCTCAAATAGTCATTTATTTCTGTCAGTGAACATTGTTTCTTCTTCTCTCCCATAAGCGATGGATCAAACGCAGGCCGTGTTGAATGAACCACTTGGGGAGCTGAGAGAAAAGTGAGGAATGCGATGAAACCAAGGGACAAAAAAATACTTTCTCCATCGTTTTTCGGCACAGTCAGACCCGCACCCCATCGTGCTGTTAAAGAGGCACGCAAGGTTCAAGATCAGTGAAAATCAAAGTGTTATTTTTTCCCCTCCCTCTCTGCTGGCCCTCGCCCCACGCTTTGCTCCAGTGCCCCTTTACAGCTGTGCCACGAGGCTCACTGTCCCTGCCATTACTCTCTAGTTCATAGGACAATATCATGCTGCATATTCTTTGAAAGTTTCACCGACCTTTGAGGCTTAGAGAAAACACAGTAACGCCAACTGGCACTTAATTCTGCAGACTCCCCATCGTTGCCAACTATGCAGCCGCAAAGGGGGCAGCGGGGTGCGTTGTGTTGGAGGAGCTTAGGGTCAAGGAGGGCTTCCTGACAGGAAGTGAAGTCTAGCTGAGAGGAGAAAATCAGACAGGAGACTCCTAAAAATATTGAGTGGCTTTTAATTTGGCTCCCAGGCGGATTTCACTGTGAACTGGGCTTCAAGTCGCACGAATGGCCGGTTATTTATACGCAACATAATTTTCTATCATATAAATGAATTTCCCTCCCCTCCCGACAGGCACTCCTAATGCAGTGTTTTCTTACCTGTCAGGTCCCTTGTTATAAGACCTTGGAATGCGCTTCTGTTTTTCCCCTCGCTATCCTCTCTCAGCTAACCTGTTGTTAAAACCACGACCCGTCGTCTTCGCGCACATTTTCAGTAGGAATTCACTCGCCCTCGTTTATGATCTGGGACGGGAGAGGTTCAAATATTTGGCATGATTTAGCTTTAAAGTGGGAATCTTTACCTTGTGTTATTCCCAAATCCTTAACTTGGAGATCGCACAAATTGCCTTGTGCGTACAAAGTTCTTTTTATAGCGTTATTTACCATTTATTTTGTGCATTTAGCTTCCTGAATAATTAGTGGTGCAGAAACAAAGTTTGTTTGGGGAACAGTGTTTTGTTTATGTGTGTCTTTTTCGGTCCTTGGTTTGCCATTGCCAGTCCCGGTTGATCCTGCAGTCCTTGTGCAATGGGCCGTGAACTGCTACTGTACTATCCCACAAAACGTTTCCTGCAACACCGCAGAGCTTCCTCAGAAGAAGTGGGGCATATAAAAGGCCCAAGAATTGCCATTTTGTTCATTTTCTCCTAGATTATGCTGCAGTTAGAGCAGCTTGGACCCAGCATTTTGGGGAATAAAAAACAACCTTTTTCAGTCAGTATAGTTAAGAATAAACCTGTAATGATTGCTCAAAATTGTCAGTTAGAAAAAAACTTGTTTAATGTTTTGTTTTCTGGAAAATTTATACAAATGTTGTGCGTTACTGCACTGAAATGTCATAAAAATTACATTTGGACGAGGTGATGATTTCATTTCAACATGTGTTTGATTTGGACCTGAAACGGCTGCATGGTGTTTTTAAATATTCCTTTTCTCCTCACACCATTAAAATCCACCAGCTGAACTGCATATCATATTACAGAATAAGTTTAAAAGAAAAAAAGAGGAAAAAGTCTGTTTTTAAATAACATACCACTGGCTTATAAAATGCTCTGTATATATTTATGTATTCCTCTTACATTTACTTTTCTGGCCGAGTTCAAGTGGTTGTAACATATGTTTTGATTTGTCTGTTTGGGGTATGGGGGCTTTAGGCTTAGCTTTCTCACTCTGTGTTAGTATAGCCATGACAGTGTGAGCCCATGAAGCTCTCGGAGACCGAGCAGTATAAATATTTGGACATCAGTAAATATTCCTTGGGTTGTGAATTTGATCACGCAAACACCAACACGAGTGTCTGTTTTTCTTTAAGCAGATAGCATCTGAACATGCAGATGTGGATTGTTGAAAATGTACACCAGTGTTAAGTTATTCATACACACAAGCGCAGCAGACGCAGCATTAATAACAAACTACCGAGCTTCCGTATTAATCAGGTTAAAGAGCAGTATATTTTTAGAGCCTTTTTTTCTTTTTTCTTTTGCTTTGACTTCTGCATCCACAGGCTCTTTCTTTTGGTCATTGTTAACATCAGGCCACTTCTCATAAACATTTAGATCTCAGTTTGTTTCCTTGTCTCTCCCCCACCCCCCCTCTTTTTTTTTTTTCTTTTTTTTTTTCCTTTGCACAAATGTCCAAATCAGAGTGACAAAGTTGGCTGCCGCCACCTGCAAGCGGCATGCCAGTGATCAAAACGTTTTTGGGTTTTTTGGGGGGGGTTTTCTTTGAATGCGTGCATTTTATTTGCATTGGTTGACTTTTTTCTCTCACTGTTCAGTTAATGTGGCAAAAAAAGACATTAAGCAGTGAGGCGTTTGAGTAAAAGGGGGGAGAGGAAAAATCAGTGCTTTTAGCCTCTTTAATTTAGCTTCTGCTGCTCTGCCACTTATGGCATGCAGATTTATGCTCTTGCCGTCTCATCTAAAGTTGTATTCCCCTAGCCTTTCAGATCAACAAATACTTGTGATTATGAGTGATGCCACCAAAAAGCACAACTGACTTATTTATTATTTCGACAGAGCCGAGATGGTTCTTTCTTCGGTGTTGGAAAATGTTTTCCTTGTGTTGTGGCGAGCCTGATGTTTGAAAGGCGATTTTGCTCAGGAGGTCTGTGTTTTCTCACCAGTGTTATATTTAGAAGTTGATTATGGATAATCAGCTGTAATGACGGAAGTGCATGGCATGTGTGTTTAGACTCAATGCCATCATCATGGAACGCAGAGCAAACAGAGCTGTCTTATTGACTTGAGATTTAGACAGGCATTTTCATGAACAGATTCATGCATAGCAAAACATAAACGCCGGTAAAGTGCATTAAACGTGTGCACGATTTCTCTCTTTCGATCGCTTTAAAGTCAGGATCAAAGATCGGCCGCCTCTCTCGCGCGTCCTATCATCTGTTAGGAGGTCAGGTTAAAGGTGAGAGGTCACAAATGGCTGCTTGTATCCTCTCATCAGGAGCGCTGTGGTCACGGCCCCTATCGCAGCCATAAAAGCTGCGACACTGCTGACCAGGGCAGCCAAAATCCAATATTCTATCACTGACCTGTCCCTGTTTCCTTTTTGTCACCGGGAGGTGTCCCTCAGATCAGGGTCACTGCTTTTTTAATTCAACTAGAGGAGCCATTTCTTGCCCATAATGACACCATTAGTCTTGCTATCACCTTTGTCCATGTCCCCCAAAATGCCAATGGTCTCTACGCTTTTCATCGAGCCTAATTTAGACGCAGAGCTTATCCCGGCCACAGATTCAGATCTTTATTACTTTGGGATAATCTTTTACTTTCTAGAGTCTGGCATCAAAATCTTTAAGGCTTTAAAGGCATAAAGGAAATTTTATGTCACCGCTTTTCTGGTTCTCCAGAGCACGACTCTATTTACAGCCCTGCTTCCTGTGGTGTTTATTTGAAATCCAGCTCGCACAGTCTGGATCAGTTTAGAATATCCACACAGCCACAGGCTAACACTCATGGTTAATGTCCTTCAACTACAGTCAATGCTTCAGCTAGAAGGCCCCAAGGCTACTCTGACATGCTTCCTCCAAAGCAGTCCTCAGCCACAAAACCCTCTCCCAGAAACGCTGTTTCCACTCCCTCGCACAGACTCTTATTCCCTCTGTGCCCTCTTGTATTTGGAATGTATTGTAAACACGGTCAATGCCAATATGGTCCTGCAGGACAAAAAGCAGTTATGAACTGAGGTTAAGTGTAAGGTTGTTTTGTATATGACGTGCACTTGGGCACAGAGTGATGGTGCACAGGCGTTTCAGAAGAACGGTACTCTTGACTGCCATGTGATTAGTTTGGATGGGCTTGTGCTTAAAAATTGCACAGGTGAGAAAATCTCGACGCACCCACAGATATGTGTGGATGTGTATTAGAAATTCTCGTAAACTGATCTTTCCTTCCTCCTCGCAGTGCTGATATTCACGTCCCTGCGGGCTCTCTAAGGGTTACTGAAAAGCTAGTCTCTGTGTAAACACACGATTTCCTCTATCAGCTCCAGAGATGATGACAGCCGAGTTTAGGCTTATACGCAAGTTTTTCACTTCATAGCTGTTCTGTGTCTCAGTGAAACGTTTAAATGGAAATGATAAAAATTAGTAGTTTTGATTACTTTGGAATAAAAGTGTCTCCAAGTCTGAATAAACTGTGGATCACAGTTATTCTCACAGTAGTAACTGTTAAACATTTGTCAACCGATGGCACGTTTTAATGTTGGTTAACAAAAATATTAAGAATGCAAAGGAAAAAAAAAAGTCCAAGCTTTGAATAATGATTTTTGTAAGAGTAGGTTGGTGGTTTAGGTCTCCAACCTGAGAATTTTTTTGTGCATTTTTCTCCAGCTCCCCTGAGAGGAAGAAGGGGGGAAAAGCGCTGTGAGCTTCAGACAGCCCCCCGTGACCTTGTTGCTTTATTATTCTTTTGACGGTTGCGTTGAAGGTGTTGAAATGTGGAACAGAACATGAGAGATGATGACCGGCCGAGTTTCCCTTCTCTCGTTGTCCCTTCGAAGTTGAGGATATAAGGCGCACACGGCTGCGGTTGGATTGTTTAGACTGACACCTCGAACCATAACGCTAGTCAAAGAGAGGAAGAAATGTGTGTATTTACTTGTGATAAATGCACTCTCAACACGGCTCTTTCACTGCTGCGCAATGGTGGGCTCGCATATTATGTAGCCGGCGCTAATCCAAGCAATTCTTAATCCTTTTTGGATCATGTTTTATGTGATATTAGGGGCCTGTAAAGAAGTAGCTAAGTCAGAGGGATTAAAAGCTTTACATGGAGCTACTGGTTTTGTTCAAACTAAATTCACTTTGACCCAGTCTAAGAAAAACTCACTTATCTTGTAAACGTATCATTTTTGCCTCTTGCTGCTGCTAATGTATAGCAACAGAGTTCTGTACTATTGTAAAAAGTTGCATCAGTAACATGTTGATGTTTGTGTTGCAGGAATGGCAGAACTCCATCCAGAAGAATGCCGGCTTAGCCTTTATCGAGCTGGTAAACGAAGGCAGGTAGGTAACTCCGACCTGCCTCTCTTCTTGCAGCAGCACTAAATTACCTCTCCAACCTCCATTCATCAGCCACTTTCCAATTTCACCTTCCTCGGATCGCATCGTACCCCTCCTCCACTCGGGCACCCGAGATCCTCAAGGCCCGTGCAATATGGTGGCTGTTCAAGACAACAATCAATGGTTGAAAAGCGCAGAGGGACTTAGGGGAGTGAGGATGGAGGACCGCTGCGTTCAAGGCTCCATTCAATACCTGCTTATCCCAGTGGGACTTGGGGAGAGAAAGAGGGTTTAGGTAGAAGGTGATAGGAGCTCTGAGTGCTGGTTCCTCTGCGACACTTGGGAAATCGCTCTTAATTTGCCACTCGGGCCTTTCTGCCTGAGCCTTGATCTGTCGGCTACCATATCTACCTGTTTTTTAATTATTCCCACATATGAAGCTTCATTTTGCTAATAAGAGGTCACCCTTCTTACTCTGGCTCCTTTGTAGTATTCACACTCTTATCAGTTTCAGGTTGGTAGAGCAACACTTTCTATTATTGATCCTCAGCTTTTAGAATTGGCAGAGGGTAATCCCAAGTAACACAAATGAGATAGCAATGTTATCATTTGATGTGTTTGTCTAAGAAAGTGTTAGAAAATTACCTTCCAGATTTTGCTCTTATGATACATGTAATATATAATATAATTTTTCAATCAATCAATCTTTATTTATTACAGACTCATAGGAGGATAAACAAATAAGAAATACACGCAAATCGCAGGCAACCCAAAATGTACTTCAGCTATTAACAACTTTGGCGTTTGTGACATATAATAATTTTAAGCTTAATATACTTGATATTCTTAATACGTTATCTATGTATCCATCCATCCATCCAAGTTTTAAGTATGTGACGCTTTTCTTTGGGAAAATAGATTCAGAAGTGGAAAACCATCCTACGTTGTGAGTGTGCTGTACTTTTCAGGGATCGGGCTATATTATGATGTGGATTAATCTTTCCTTTTAACATCCTAATTTTTTTGCATAATTAATTAATATTCATTATGTCAATGTACATGATGGATTTTCTATTATTCAGCTGTCAATTACTTACAGTGTAGTTTGTATCTCCTTTCATGTAAAACACCCAGAAGTTGGACATGGTTAATCTATAATGCAGCTCACGCCCTGAAAAGTACAGTTACTATATGAGATGGAGATGTATATTGTTTGGTTTTCACTACTTACAACAGTTAATGTAAGTAAATTTATCTTTTTCTGTAAAAACCTGACTTGTTAGCCCCTAATTCTAGTTGCCTATAAGATTTACACCATTTCTAGTCAGTAAAGAAAATAATTTGGTGCAGCTCTGCTGGATTTTCTGGTATGCAGGTATGACCAGTCCATCCAAACTACTTTTTTCCCGAATTTTCTTTCCAACAAGATTTTAAAAGTTCTTCTAAAGTGGCACGTGCTTAATATGAGTGAATTTTACAACCCTATTTTAACAGGATTTGACCACATGTGCAATCATTAACTTGGTGCGGTATAAAGAAGGGCCAGTGGTTAGGTTATTGATAGTGGGGCCGGAATAAGGACTCGGAGGTTGCAGAGGCCCCAGTGCCTCCGCTCCCCTGCTGCACTGTGCTGAAACTGGAGGCTTAGGTTACAGCCATCCCGCTGCCAGTCCCAGCCTGCCCCCACCTCTCCTCTCTGTCCACCGGTCTGTTATTGTTCCACTTTGCACAGTCCTGACCCGTGGGGCTGCGGAGAGGTTTCCGTGACCCGCGCACACACATAACATGTATGTTTCATCAACACTGATAAGAAGAGGGAGGTAGACTACATATGTAGCAACACAGGCAGAGATCCTCCCTCTTGTCAGATACATATCATTAACAGATCAATTAACACCTGCACCCCAGGTAGAAGACAAATGTGCTTTGGGTTGGTTTTCAAATTAGATTTTCTGCTTATTTCGCACGGTTCCTTTTCAATATTTCATGGATATTACATGGCGGGTTTATCTGTAGGTTTAAACAAGCTTTAAATACAGTGATGCTCTCGATTTTGTGAAATTTCAAAGGGTCTGAGGCTAAATGACTTATAAGCTGTTATGTTAATGAAGGAATAAATCTTACACAGTATTGCAGTGTACTGATGGCCACTCTCACATCTGCCCTCAGGCTTCTGAGTCACACCATGAAGGACCACCTGGTTCGTGTGGCTAACGAAGCTGAATTCATCCTCAGCCGACAGAGGGCCGAAGACATTCACAAACATGCAGAATTTGAGGTAAGATGCTGCGCAGTTTAGGCAAACACACAAGCATGAGCACAAAATGCCCATTGAAAATATTTTTTATTACGGAAGAAAACTAAATTACCCGTAAATTTAAAAAAAAAAAAAAAAAAAAAATACGAAAGTGTATATAAACTGTGATTTTCACCAGCCTGGCGCAGAAAGTTTTCATAGACACTAAAATCGTTTGCCACAATTTATCTTAAAGATGCAAGTACAGCTTTTTCAGTGAATTGGAATCAAAAATATATCATTAATTATATTTTAATAAGGATGAAGGATGTTTGCAAAATGAGTTTGGCTTTCCCCCTGTGTGACCCATGGCAACTTTATCCATTTCAGCAGCTTTGACTGCTTTGATAAGAATTCTTGACTTGTTATTGGTATGCTCTGACTGTGTATATGTTGAATAAAAACAAACAAGCGGTAAAAGTGGTGGGAAAGGTGCTGATCCAGTGGCTACTTTAAACCATCAAGTTGTAGAATCTGTCACAGTAAATCTAGAAGACAAATGTTTACTTTTCAAACATAACCCTGGCTAATTGGGAACATAGAGACACATACAGATGTAGTTTCAGGGGCGTGTTAACTGCTTTGCACATACAGTTTGGCTAGCCCCAGCCTAGTGTTAATTTATCCCTGTACATCTCAGTGTAACGTGGGCTTGCCTCTGTGTCTCAACTTCTCCTCCTATTCCTCCTTCTAGCTCTCAGGACAAACGTTGCCATTCACACGTAGCCACCGGGCCAACTCTGTCCTGACCCATAGGCACCTCTCGCTGCCCCTTCCCGAGTCCAACTCCACTTCACTCCCCCGACTCTTCTTTCTAGATCTCACCAAAATCATTTCCTGTCCTGCTGAGATCCTGTCCATTATACTCCCACTGGGGGTGTATTTTGCCAATGACAGGAATATGGCATCCTCCCCTCTCTTCCATCCCTCCCACCATCATTTCTCAGGAACCTGCCAGCACTAAAAGCTGCAGACAGACCTGAGAGGTGCTGGCCTGAAGGGCTCACTGTGTGTAAGCCTTGGCCCCCACTTGGCAGTAAAATGTGATGCTTTCTTTCTTTTTTTTTTAAGGTTCAAGGAAGGGTCTTTCTTACATTTGGGTAAAGTAGAATCCCTTAAGACTGCAGAAAGTCAATCACAGGGGCGGAGGCACAGCTCGTGCACTTGAGCATTTATACAGTGAAGAGAGCAAAACATGGCAATCACAGGCTAGACTGCTTTCCTGTGTGATTGTCATGTTATTCGGCTGAACCCGTACTGCTCATACAGCGCCAAGTGTCAGTCATTTGCACAGTATTGTTTTACATGATTTGACCTTATCATCATCAGCACTGACTCTTAGAGTATGATTAAGTTCTGCAAGGGTAATACAGGCAGTTTTTGTTTTTATTCCAGTATATGCAGGTTTGGGCATTTGGCAAGTAAAAGCATCTTACAGTAGGTTGCTAGACTGGCCGATCGACAGACTAGGCAGTCAGTTTGCACACGATGGCCCCAAATGATCCTGCGCTGCCTCAGCCTTCTGCTGTGGCCGTGGGCCACGTACTCTTATTGTAACCATGTCCTATCCCTTCTACATTTCTCCAGCATACAGGTCCTGATTGCTAGCCTGGCATGTTGAGCAAAGAACAGACTCGCTGTCCTCGGGTCTGCAAATCTAATATCTTTCTTTCTTTTCTTTTTTTTTGCTGTGTTTTCTTGTTATTTTCTCTTTCTGTATTTCTACATCTCTTCCAGCTGCGGCTTCTGGGCTTTGAAAACCTTTAAAATGTGTACTGAAATAGGGAGTATTGCAAGAATAAACAGTTGAACTGAGTTCAAGCCTTAGTAAATATAAAGTCATTTGTGTAGTTACCTACACAAACTAAATAGTCTATGATGGATTTTATGACAGAGTTTATCAAGACGCTTCTGTGAGGGGTAGCTACGTGTATGGAGACTGAATTCTTTCTGCATTTTAGGGCATTGTGGGTTTGTCAGCATTCACGTTCATAGATTTTGTTTCCATATTACGTGCAACAAAGAAAACGTAGGTCCCTCTGCAAAGCTAGCTGTGTTTTGCGGTTGTCATTTGTAACTTTACCTTGCCTTGCAACCTCCCAGCTGTCCCTAATCAGATACCCAGCAAAGCTTGTCCCAAACTATGCTTCACAATTGAATTCCCCACTTAAATGCAGTTGCTCCACGGTGACCTCTGAGAAGAAGCGAACCCCTGATAAGTCTTGCTCTGATATTGCTGTATTGATTTTTGCCTCTATACAAGCTCTACTTGAGCCTGCTGGAGCCAATGGTTTCATTTTGCACTGCCACAATAAAAATAACAGGCCAATGAAAGTCCCTCCACCCCCACCCAAAGGGTGGGGGTGGAGGGCCTTGAAGGTGGAGGGACTTTGAAGGTCTATAAAATAATTTTCAGTTATGTCCCAGATTTTTAAAGGGTTGTTTCTCTGCATTGTGTTGCGGTGACACTTCAGATTGGTTATTGTTTTGTGAGGAAATAAACCTCCAAATGGGCCCCCACAGCGTGTCATTTGAGGTATCAAAATAAGGTTTTTCTGAAGGGGAAAAAAAAGCGAGCAATTCCCTCCCCATCCTCTGCTACATCTGAGAAATTCTGTGTTAAACTGCAGCAGCAAATCTCAACCAAGGCACCAGCAATGAGATTAATTCGATCCATAAAAACACAAATTTATGTTTACTCCTTGTCAGATTGCATATCCTTGAGAAGGCAGTGATAGAGGAGCGTTTTGATTTAGATACCCGTTTGCCTCAGAGACGTAACATATGCTTTTTCTCTCTCACTGTCCCTCTCTTTCTTTCTCACTCACACTCTCTCTGGCTCTCTGTGGGACAGAATTGAGTTATCTTTGGCCCTGAGAGTAAGTTATTACAGCGGGCTTAGGGTGAAACAGAGATGAAGATAACTAGGAGGGAAATCCAATTACCTTTTAGGGTTCTCTATCTAATAGGATCCTTAATGTGAAGGAGATCTGCAGATCGGATGCTGCCGCCCAGCACAGCAAATGATAGACTCCGATATCTTCCACGGGAGCAGGGAGGAGAGGAAGCCCGAGAGATGGAAAGAAGGCGAGCGAGAAATCGAACTCCCTCTTTTTATGGGGCTGTTCATTAGGGATGAAATGTGGTGGGCTCAGGGGCAGAAGGGCAGATAAGAAGGTTCAGATAGGGAAGAGTGAGCAACACCCAAGTCATTTCTATTCTTACTCTTCCTTCTTGCTTCTTGCCTTTTCCCCCCATATAGCCTCTTGATTCATCCTCTGCTGCTCTCTGGAGTAATTGATTTTACTGTTTGAGAGATCCAGTGAAAGCCAGACGATGGCGCCTAATTAGTGCTTGGTGTCACTGTCTTCCCTCTGCTGAGCTTGTAAAACGATCTGGCCCTTCTCTCCATGTTAATGACATTAACATTGAACTGATGCTCATTATGTTCTGTTATCATAAACCTGTAGTCTGTGGATGAGCGTTTACCACAAACTCAGACTGTGCTGAGCATGTCAGAGAAACTCTGGCTAAGGATGCATTTTACAGATAACATCTGTTAAAATAGTCTGAATCACCGAGGTTAATTTTTTTAATGTAGTATACACCGATCAGGCATAACATTAATATAACTAACATGTGAAGTAAATGACACTGGTTATCTGGTGGGTAAGATATATATTAGGAAGCAAGTGAACATTTGTCTTCAGTGCTGATATGTTAAAAACAGGCAATATGCACAAAATTGAGGGTTTGACCATCACAAGGGTCGAACTGTGATAGCTAAAACTCCAGCTCTTGTTGGGTGTTCCCAGTCTGCACCAGTCATTATCTGTCAAAAGTGGTCCAAGGAAGAAATGGTGAGGAACCACTGACAGGGTCATGGGCAGCCAAGGCTGATTGATCCATGTGGGGAGCGAAGGATACCTGTGTGGTTTGATCCAGCATACGAGCTACTGTGTCTCAAATTGAAGAGGAAGTTGATGCTGGTTCTGACAGACAGATGTCAGAAAACACAGTGCATCAGGTTCTTGTTTATGGGGCTGCATAGCAGGAGACCAGTCAGTGCTCGTGCTGACCCCTGTCCAACACAGAATGCCCCACAATGGGCACGTTAGCATCAGAACTGGACCACATAGCAATGGAAGAATGTGACTTGGTCTGATGAATTATGTTTTCTTTTACACTCCAGTGATTTAATATCTGTGACCAGAAGAATATTTTACAGTGAAATGATATCTCTGCTTTTGCTAAATTTTATTGACTGCCAATATAATTTTCTTGCAAGGCTGTTGCAAGGCTTTAGCAGAAGTCTTTCTCCCACTCTATAGTTCATGAGAATTATAACTTCTTTATTTAGAGACAACCTTGTTGAGGGAGTCATGTCAGCATGGCTGGTTTTCTCCATCAATGGAGAATAAACTTGACCCTGACTTTCCAACCAAGCACCTGCAAAGTTTCAAGACTGTATGTTAAACGATGTATCTTGACGTTAGGTGTCAACAGATTTACTGTTCAGACAGTCTTAGCTGTCATAACTGGTGATTTTGTGTTATTCTTTCCTTTTAATTTGAGGTTACTTGATGAACTAATGAACAACCTTGTCTGCAATACCTATCTGGTGCTAGTTATCTGAAAAGATAGAAGAAATAAATCAAGCCAAACCTAGATTATTACTACCTCTGCTGAGGAGGTTATATTTTTGGTAGTTTTCACATGTGAGTCATTCTGTCTGTAAACAGAATAGTAAACAGGTTTTGAATGAATTCTGATAAAAACTTTGTAGAGATGTAGACTGGAGTCAGCGGACTTAACAATCCATTAAAATTTGGCTCACGTTCACCAAGGTCTGTAATGTTCATTTAATAATTCTTTGGTCGAAAATGGACAAAAAAGGCTTAAAATGTAGAAACTATTATTCTTACTATTGTGGTGTTTATTGCCAACATATAGAAAGTAACACATAAAGATATAAAGTATGTCATATTTGACCTTTGACCTCCCTTTCAAGGCCAATAGATTGATCTGAAGGTCTAAGAGATAATAATGAGCTATATATAATGTGAGCTATTTAAAGTAACAGGTTATATATTAATTTAATGGCATAACAATTTGAGTACATGTGCCATCTTCATGAATAAGTATGTATTTTGTTTGAGAAGCAAAACAAACCTGTGATCAAAAACTTTCCCCCCCTTGATATTTTTCACTACTCATTTAAAATAATTTTACTAAATAATTACTTATGTTCCGTTTCCACATGAATAAAAAGTAATAAAATAATTATACACAAAATTATGTCAAGTCTATTAAAATGGGCTTTTCTATTTCTCATATACCTAATAAATCGGCACTGTGGGGAATGGGGGATACTCCACCACACACGCAGGGGAAAAAGTCAGAAACCGTAACTCCCAAAGGCTGTTTTCACCACCACATTCGCAGCACTCAAACTGATAGCTGCCACCAACTGTAGCCTGCTGTCATGTAGTTGTCGCTGCTGTAATGTAGTATGTCAGCAGGGCTGGTTTACCGAGCGTCTCATTACAGGCAAATCTGTTATAAAGAGAATGAGAGAGGGGGGGACCCAATAAAACAAAAGCAAGTGTCTTTGTGCGATAGTATCGCAGCACCATGAGAACAGGGCCACATTTTTAAAAAGAAAAGTGAGAAACTGCACCTAGTTCTCCAGCCTGGACAGCAGCAGGCTCCTAACATATAATCACGTTATTGTCAAAACACGCAACACCTTGACAAACTTTAGTGTTTCTTCTTGTCCTACCCCCCCCCCCCCCCCCCCCCTCTCACACACACACACACACACACACACACACACACACACACACACACACACACACACTGCACAGCATTGACTGTTTCACTTAAGATGCCAAGAAATGGAAAAGGAGAAGTGGGTTACAGAGAGGAGAACAGTAGTCTCAGTCCTGCTGTCTTGTCAACATAATGAAGTCCCCAGGTACCTCCTCCGCAGCTCCCATCATTATTACTGACCACCTCACCCCGAAATATGACTTTACTCCACATTTTCCTTTGTTTCACTCCGACACCATCCCTTTAGTCACTGGAGGAATGTTCTCCTGATATATATATATATATATATATATATATAGATATATAGATATAGATATAGATAGATATATATATATATATATATATATATATATATATATATATATATATATATATATATATATATAGATATATAGATATAGATATATAGATAGATATAGATATAGATAGATAGATAGATAGATAGATAGATATAGATATAGTTCCTATTAATGGCTGAAGGTGAGCTTGTAATGCTGGATAAAAGAGCATCGCTGTCACTGCTGTCCGCTTTTTAGATGTTTTTATTCACAATAAGTCTGTTTGCTGCTTTAATTCTCTTTTTTTTAATGTTTTTTTTGGTGGAGATTTGCTTTTACATTCAGCTTGAGCACCGTGCCACTAAAACCTTGCCTTCCCGACTTCTGGGCAACAGCAAATTCAGGAGAGGTGCAACCGAATTTTTCATCCGGTTGCATCCTGCCTTCATTTGACTATTTTTCATCTCCAGATGACATTTTAACACGAATGATTTTTCACGTGGCACGACCTTGAAGCTGTGCCGGAGTTATCGCGCAAGGAGATGGCAGCCGTGCAGACTGATGTGGCAAAAGGAGGGCGAGGTTTTTGCAGAGACAAGTGGTTTCTGGGTAAGAAAAGATGAAGAGGCTGCCAGCCGAGCATGGTGACCAGTCCATTAAAGATCAGTGTGAGGGGAGGAGCCGGGGGAGGAGAAAGGAGGAGAGAGATACTTTGATAAGTGTTGTGCCTGCGTTAACCTTGATGGTGGCTGTAGCAGTGGGCTGATGCCAGTAGCAGGGATCTGTTTCGACTGGATTAGATTATTTTTTTTCTCTCCCTCTGGCGCTCCAAGAGAAGAAGCAAAAAAATCAATACTTGGGAGCACAGCATGACAGGAGCATCATTTCAGAATTGAAGTGGCTGTCAGGCATTGTCATTTGGTGACTTTTGTTCGCCATTGTACTTTTAAGCCCTCATTTTTCTCCCCCTCCTCGTCCTTTCACTCGTTTCTTCCCCTGCCTATTGTCTGAATTCCCCTGGTGACATTTTATGTTGCAATTTGAAAACTCGAGGGCAAGAGATCAAGTGCAAGAGAATCTCTCTGCAACCAATTGGTGGTGGTGGTGGACCGATTCGCCATCTACTTTTGTTTAGCAACCGCCCCCCTCCCTCCCTCCCTCCTTTCTCATTTCATCCCCTTGTCTCACTAGACCTCCATTGTGTTCCAGGAGGAATTTATTTGTAGTATATTTGCATTCTCTGATGCCAGACAAGGACAAGCCTGATGTCTCGCCTTCCTCTGGACAGTTTCTCTGCCCGTTCGTAAATGAAACCCTCTGGGAGTGCTTGTCGACGGATGTGAGAAATTGGAGAATCTCGTAGAGCAATAGGCCCAGCCTTGGCGCACTTGTATCCCTGACGTGCCACCAATGTCAAGAGATTGCAAATCAAGCGCTTTAATAATATCTCTGCTGGTTTTGTTCCTTCCTCCTGTTCTCCGTCAGAACCTCGAGACCCTGGCTTTGTCAGACGGCGTGTTGAAGGCTCGCTGTGGCACGGCAACACCACTAGACCTTTCTCTGTCACTCTAATTGATAAACATAGGGCTGATATCTTGTAATGAGCCTCCATTCTCCGGCCTATTATACTGGTTAACCCTCTCAACCCACAGAGGGAGAGAAGGAGGGGAGCCAAGGCATCATCTAACAACTACAGCATTTAGATAAAGCTGACACTAGTACAACGCTGCTGTGTAGATGTGAAAGTCTACTCCTCGTTTTCTAACACCCCCCCACCTCCGCTTATTATTTGTAGTCAACACGGCACAAACACAATCTGTTGGCAGCCTCGGTAACATTTAGCAGCCACAGAAAGCTTGCGTGTTTATGTTTTTCTCTCGTTATAAACTCTGCTTCAGCTGTGATTAAAATTCATGTGATTTTGTTTTGTTTTTTCTTTCTCACGCTTCATCTCCGCAGGTGCGTGTTGCTTATTTTCCACCATTGTGTGATTTTTAGAGATGATTATTGTTCTTTTCACCCTCCAGTCACGTCTGGCTAGGCCATTTCCTTCCCCAAAACTCCAACACACATCCCTAGTTATTTATTTGAACTGTAGATGAATTGCGGGAGACACGACTCAGCGTAATTGACTCGATTAATGCCAGCCATTATCATTTCGTCTTCAACCAAGCTGTCTCCCTCCGGCAGAGCCAGCACCCACGTTGGCCCGACCCTGTCAGCCAGGCCGTGTAATGGAAGGTGCTGCCCATGATTACAATGTCGCAAGTCATAACGCTCTCACTGGCGGCAAGTTGTGCCCTGGTGGCTGTCTGAGTAGCAGGCAAACGGAGAAGAGTCTCCCATATTTCAACCCCAGCTGAGCATTTTTAACTCGGATGTCCTCGTCTCCCTCTCTATTTTTTTTTTAAAGTGTGTTTTCTTATCAAAAATAATCACACTGACTTCTTTAGTGGCTCACAAAGAGGCATGATTTGAACTAAAGTGGAAACAGAAAGTTTTAATTTATTTCTTATGTTTCTTTGGCATTCCTTGAAAGGAATGAAAGAACAGTCTGTTTTTAAAATGCCTCTGAATGCCTCTCTTCAGTTTCTGTCCTTTATCCTGTCAGTGCGACCTGTATGCGAGGGAAAGCAAGGTGGTGCCAGCAGGGAGATTTACTTATTCGCTCCAACCTTCATAATAGCATAACATAATAAGTCCTTCATAATACCCCGGCATATTCTCTGACTTCACATCAACGGTATGACCCCTGGAATTAACTCTGACTTGTCTTTTCCACTTAGAAGCAAACCAAAGTTTGGGTTTTAATGGCACTACTTACATGCTGAGCTTTTTTAAAAAAAAAAAAAAAAAATGTTGGCTGTTATTTTAAGGTCGAGTCTGTGAACTTGGCCTGTTCTCCCACAGACTTTGGCTTCGGATAGAAGCAAAGCCCATTACAGCATGGAGGGTTTGGGTGTTTGGGCAGGCTCAACACACAGGTGATGAAGTGTTTGTTTATGGTTATGAGTTTGAACCCAGCACCACTGATTAGTACTGCAGACTTTACATGTCTCACACAGGAGCAGATAGAAGTAGACTCGTTGCAGGCCTGCTACTTGCTATCTGTATAAATGATGGAAACCTGCAAGGAGCTTAATGCATATAACTAAGTAGAAAATTTGGGGACTCACAGATTGTCCCAGATTTAAGGCACCTTTTTCTGTATGAAGTATAGTGACTAGGTCATCGTGCTAGGAAGGTCAGGGCCCCCTTTAATTCCACATAAAGAGACTTAGATTGATAATTAAGCAGCCCACAGAAAAGCCCCTCTGTGATTTATACCTATAGATTTTCTGTCAGATATGAAATGTTGTGCTTGAAATTGAAGAGGAGGGCCCATTATAAAGCGCTTTACCTTTAACTTTGAGAGGGCTTGTTGTATTTGTTCAGCCATGCTTTTGAGTTTAATAGTTACTGTATGACTGCTGCACTAGTCAGTCAGTTTAACGCTAATTTAAAGGTGGTCGATAATAAACCAAGTCCTATAGCATACCCAGACTACGCGATTAATCATGCAATACAAAGCCCATGTTCTTCTTCTTCTTTGTTTTTTGACTTCTCATCATCAATATGCATGCCACAGTAAGTCACGATTGCAGCCTGAATACGCTGTAAAAATTGGTTACGAAAGCTCGAAACACTGTTTCAAATTATAGCCCCTATTGTCAGAAGGTGTTTTAGTTTCAGCATCGCTGCTGAGTTCAAAGGCCCGTTCTGATAACAAATTCAGACAGAGAAAAATGTCCTCCCTGTGCATTGTAGGTATCATGTGATTTGGTGTGCTGGAGGGCATTAGAAAATACATGTCCACTGTTATTAATCAACATGACACGAGGGCAGAAATGACCTCCTGTGCTTTTCATTTGGTTCTAGTCAGAGTAGAGTTTCTGTATGTGAAAACACCATTGTGCTCATATCTGCGTGGTTCCAACCCTGTTTTTGTTTGTGTTATTTACACACAAGAGCACGGTGTAATGTGTGGCACATGCATGTGTGATTTTTGTTTTGTTTTGGGGTTTTTTGGCGATGTGCACTTTATAGATTATGCTAGGGTGTCATTATTAATGTATGTGTGTTTGTTTTCCCTCTCTTTTCCAGTCTAGCTGTGCTCAGTACGCAGCAGACAAACGTGATGAGGAGAAACTGTGCGACCACTTAATCCGTGCGGCCAAGTACCGCGACCATGTGACAGCCACGCAGCTCATCCAGAAGATAGTCAACATCCTGACTGACAAACATGGAGCCTGGGGCGGCTCTTCCATAAGGTAAAACAAAAACTGTGGTTGTGTAAAGACTCAAACAGAGCTGTGCTCCGCTTTCAAATAAGATCAGATTAGACGTATTATAAAAATGTTTTTATTTATTTATTTCCCTCCTACCTCACGCTTACATTCACACAGTATGCTTTAGCTAGTCCATTATTAATCCATTATTTTATTTAGTGTGTGTGCGTGAACATGTTTTTTTGTCTCATCGTTATGTTTTCTTTCTGATGAGCCCATATAATCGTAAGAATCAAGAAGCAACATTATTACTTTAATTTCATAGAAATGCCTTCAATTGCATCCAATTGTCGGGCTTGAAAATTATTCAAATCGCCGTTATGGTTTTAATCTCATTATCTTTAATCTCAGCCACCAGTACTCATGACTTTGATTAAATTAGATTTGCAAAGGTGAAAATGTCAGCCGTGGGTTGAATGATGCATTGATTCGGGGGGAGAGATGAAAGCCATTTGAACAGCTCAGTTCCCATTAAGAACAGAGGGAACCTTATCCTCTGTGTTTGTTTCGCCAAATAGGCAGCACAGTCCAATGCAGCTATTCCCTAATGATGGCTGTTTGTGCAGGTAGTGTGTAATGGCGAGCTCCAGAGACGGCTGCTGGCTCACGCTTGTTAGGCTGCACTAAGTCTCCAGGGACTCGTCTGGCGAGGGTTAGTTTGCCGTTGGATCAGGAGTCTATCTCTCGCTGCCTTTGTTTTCCTTTTCTATTTGTTTCTGTTTCATATCGGGATCAGGTTATGGTGTATTATTTGTCATATTTTTCTTCCCTTGATCCAATCTCCCTCTCTCCCCTCCTTCCATCGCGCTCTCTCTCTCTCTTTCTCTCTGTTTGTCTCTATGTGTACTCACACAAGGCTGCGCCATTTAATATGGATATTGTGTTCTACGAGCTCTGGCTAGAAAAGTCCCCCATTACCGCTGCTTTATGCCGCTGTACTATTGATGGTTTTCCTAATGGCTGCCGATGGGCGCAGGGAGCCATTGGCACTGAGCCTTGGAGTGCAGCGCTCTTTTAATAAATCACAATCAGTCTTGTGCCATTACATCAATATTTTTGGTCAATTACTGTGAAGGTCAGGTGGTGCAGCTTCGCACCAGAGCCGATGGTATGTGGGCATAGGAGAAACATCTGGTGCTGCAAATCTCTGAAAAAAAGAACAAGTAAAAGGAAACGATGAATGTGGGAAAAACAAACAAAAAACCCCTTCTGCACACCTGTATACCCGCAGGCTTCCTAATATAAGATTTTCTTTTTCTTTATTTTTAATTTCATATATACACACAAAGCATGTGGTGCAGCATCATTCCTGATGGTAAATAAGGAAGGGGGGAGGATGGATTCACCCAGTGAAACCCGCAACCTCTTTTCCAGCTGTGAAAATGAAATCCAGGAACACAAAGACAATACGCAGCTATGATTGCGTCCTTTTTGTTGCATGGGTGTTAAAAACTGTAGGCTGCCTGCTCACACGCCATAAAACCGTATTCCCCAAAGTTTCCATTCAATAAAGGGTCTGAAAATGAAAATATTATTTTCTCACAAGCTGATGGGAATTGTTGTTTCCTCACGGCAGGCATCTAATATCTTGTGACACAGTGTGACCTACCTGAATGCAATTTGTGTCTTAATATCCAGCTTACAGCCGCCCTGGCCTCTGGAGAAAAGAGGTGTTAGGTGATTTTCCTTTTTCCATTCCCCTCTGCTTTTCTCTGTCTGCAGTTCTGTCTTTCTGTCAGTCTTTCACCACATGTAGTTCCTTGTCCTCTTTTCCCTCACTCTTTGTCCTTTTGCTCTTTCTAGTTTCACACCCACTTCAGTTGTATCACTGAGTGTCCGAGGAGGAATCCTTTCACCAGACAAAGGGAGTGTCTATCTTTTTTTTTTTTTTTTTTTTTTTTTTATGCCCTTGTCTGTCGTCTAGTTTGAAGACATAGACAGATCCACGATCAGACAGATAGGTTGACTACCTGTTCATCCATGCATTTGTGTCCCAGCACCTTGAGACTCAGGTGTACAACATGTCAGCCTGCTGTCTTTTTAAGAGAGGAAAAAGTAAATGAATAGCTAGCAAGATGATCACAAATGAAACAACTGTCAGATATCCTTCTTTTTTTCCCTTTTTTTTTTTTTTTGCTCACTCCACTTTTCCCCTCCTTTTTGGAGCTTGGGTCCACCGAGCATCAAGCCTGCTGTGGTGTTTATTTGGGTCAGGAATCATCTTTCATGTATATGACACCTAGACAAAGTCGACAGACAGAGGGGAGATGAGGGCAGATGATGGAGAACGCCAACTCACGGTCTCTGGGGACAGACACTACTCTCCTCTTTTTCCCCTCTCATACCTTCTCTTTATTGCATTCTAATAGGCTGACTAATGTACCATGGAAATTCACTCTGGATGCTGGAAGCGGGGAAAGTAAAAGGAAGGTGGCTGCAGCTGGAAAAAGATTGTGTGATGTAGAAGAAGTGTGCATACTTTTTTTTTTTTAACCAGAGCAGTTGTTTATTGATGTCTCCAGTCTCTCTGAGACAAATGCAAACATTATTCAAGTTGCACGTGCAAGCTTGCAACAGTATCCTTTTATTTCCACTTTACTTAAAAAATCCTCACCTACAGCGAGCCCCTCCAGACACACACACACACACACACACACACACACACACACACACACACACACACACACACACACACACACACACACACACACACACACACCTTGAGCACCGACTCCTCTCCCTCTGCTCCTCCTTCCTCATATAAGCAGCTCATTTTCTGCAGCACCGCTGCTCTAATGGACGCCCTTAGGCTAGAGGCTTCCCAGCCAAGGGACATCCATCTTTTGGCATGTCACACTCCCGCCCGGCAAAAAATCTTTGTGATGTGCACTCCAATTTTTCTTCAGTAAATCAAATCTTCCTTCCTTCAGAAAGATGAATGCTTTAGGGTTGGAGTGTTATAGAGAAAATCAATGCCGGCAAAATTGAAACAGTATGCCCCCGTATTGATCGGCCTTGTGAGATCGAAAACCAACAGCTTTGTAACTGTTCCAGTGGACAGTTAGCTGACCTGTAATGGACAAACTATTGATATTAGCATTACTATTTTATCTTGTGCTACGTCATTTCACCAGTGCACTGTTGAGGGGAAAGAGGCCGGAGCTTAACATTCCCAGAAAAGCTTTTTTTTCCCTCCTTTTTAGGCAGTGATACATCATGACATGAGACGCACAAAATGCCGTGGGGACACTGGCATGCCACTTCAGTTGTTAAATGATTGGATTTATTCCAGTTTTGCTTTGCTTCAGCTGTTACGGTATGGGCAGTAGTATTGTGTGTCTTATGTTAATGCTGTTTGAGCACAGGCACAGTATTTAGTTGTCCTCCTTCATTCACGACCACAAACCTCTGCTGCTTGTTTTTTAAATTTAATGAGATCGAACTAGTTTTAGATTGAATTAACTAACTTTCTGAGCACAGATGATGGTCAAAATTTCCTGTAGTCCAATCAAAAATCACCACATGTCATGAATGCTTTTTGTCACGTTGTCAGAATGGAAAACTGAGAAATCATAATCAGTGTTTTTTGTTTGTTTGTTTGTTTGTTTGTTTGTTTTGGCAGTGTCTATTGGGAAGCACTAAAATAAGATGCCGAATACAAATCTCTGAATTACAATAAATTCTTATGACACATAGTTACTGTTACTACGGCGAGAACGTTCACGTTCACATTTTATTTATTTGTTTATTTCAGTAAACGACCGCATGAGAAGCTGCGGCAGCCAGATTAATCTCCACTTGTACGCTTTCATTCCAGACTTAAATCACAATTATGATACATAATACTGAATGTAATGCATGTGTTAAAGCTGAGGTCTGCACAGTGTCTGCACTGTGTTGCGTGCTCGCTTTATGGACACACTGTACATTAAGGCTGCACTGGTACTGTGGATGCAGGGCTGAAAAAGGAAATGGGACTCTGGCATGTCATTGGAGATTATAACCATAGGAAACAAGAGCATAACAGTTTAGAATACACTGACTCTCGGAAATGCGTGACACGAGAGGGGCAGGAAGACGGGGAGAGAGAGCGAGATGAGGAGAAGGATGAAACAAAGCACTGGAGAGAGAGAGATCTGTTACAGGAGGATCAAAAGTTTAGATGGAGACAAAGACAAGATGGTGGCATTTCTCTACACCATCCTTCCATCCTTTCACAGAGCCATTTAGATGATCGATTTTGCAAATCTGAATGTTAAATGTTGAGAGAGTACATAGCTGTGTATCTATCAGACACCCCGATTTCAGATCACAGATCATTCTTTATTGAGTGATTTTTAAAAACAAAAAAAAACTATTTCCAGTTGGATTACTTTTTGCAATCCAAATTTATTATTAAATCCAAAGCCAAAACGGGTTGGCTTTAACATTTCATTTAAAATGGGATAAGCCCTAAAATACGACTATGTTGATTTATATAGGGAAAAACCGTTTCCTTGTGTAGAATTAGCTACTAATTTTTAACTGCTAATGGCCTTTTGGTTTGCTTATAAATACTTGGGAGTCTAAACACAAACATGACCCAATGTACTGAGCTTTGGCAGCTGTAGCGGTGCGTAGCTTCCATGTCGTCTGAGACAGAGACAGTTGTTTCCTTTAGTCCAGGTCCTGACTCCTTCAAAACCAATTAGTTGGGGCTCGAGTTGTGATCATCCATCTGCCTTCATACAGCCATAAACATATAGCATAAACATACTACGCGAAGCAATGCAAGGCTGCCTTCAGCTATGTTCATCTCTGTAAACGAGACGCTCTGTAGCGCACAGACGGTCTCCAGCACCCAAGTCCTTAAACGGGTTTAACATAAAAACCTCCAATTCATTAATCACTGACTGCGACGTGCGTCTGGCACTTGGACAAAAAGGATGTTCCTTAAATCTCTGGGGAAGCTGTTCAAGTTTGACAGACATGCGTTCCATCAGTTACATAAAATAACGTGCCACGAAGGCCCTACCATGCAGTCTGGCTCATAGATATGAATTAGAATATAGCCTTAATGATAACATTTACCTCTACTGTATATACACTACAGTGGCTGGGCCTGTAAGGAATAGTAACAACATGTCATGGTGAAACATATTAACAGCTGATGATGTCCATATGTTACCATGGTTAAGTGAGGCGGTATAGACCGAGGCTCAAAAAACTACACTTAGATCACTTAAAATGACAACAATAGGAAAGTGGTTAGGTCGAAATGGGTATTTTTAATCACTATCATTTAAATTATTTTTATTATTATTGTTTTATTATTTTTTTTAAAAATGTAGTGTAGCGGTTACGCATCATGTCTGAGCTGGCCGCATACTGTATATGCACCTATGACACAGCTTTCCTTAGCATGTCATTTAATGTGCAGGTGAGAGAGAATAAGAGGTACACCTGTACACACCAATTGACTTTGCACCTCACTTGAAGTTGTGTGTGGGTAATACAATCGCAGTGCAGCCCATGAATGCTAAAAAAAAAAGCAATAAACATGTCCTTCATGGCCTATCACAAATGGCTAACTTAGAAAAAAAATATCAACGCTGTTTCTATACAGTTGGCTACATAATAAAAAAAAGCAGGCTGCAAGTTCAAACTTCAAGGCATTTCCAGCAGTGGGAAGCATCACCAGAGGCATTTCTGCTACAGGCTGTATGTAAAAGATGGAAGTAGCCATTGTGGTGTCACGTGTTGGTTTGCAAAGCCTGAATCGGAGCCTTTTCACAGTTTCCTTCCTTTTATTTTGAAACTAATGTGAAGAATTTGGGGGAAGATCTTGCTCGCCACATCCAGGATCCGTATAGGATATCAGCTCTTCAGTCACACAGTAAAGCATGCTTTATCTGTGGTTCAACTCAAATGGGGATCAGGTATTTATTTAAACAATGAACATCACTTTTTTTCCAGTGACGCTTTAAAGCTAAGTAATATTTACTGCTTGAATCTAGCTTTTGAACTCTCCCCTTGCTAGCCATGAAAAAGTATTCACGTTTAAGGCACTTCCATATTTATTTCAGTTTTCAGACCCATCTTTTATATACAGTTTATCAGCGCAGCATTGCTGCTTCTCTGCCTGCTACAGTCACCCACTCTGGTCGCATCATAAGATCAGACTGCTCGAGGCAAGGCAATTAGCATGCTAACTTTAGTAGCTATTTCTGCAATAAAATACACAGACATCAGACACAATGTCACGCTCTAATTTCATCACTTTATCTTCAAGTCCTTGTTTTTCTCTAACTTCCCGGTATCTTAGAAATGTTTGGGACTGCCAGTTGGAAGTATGAAAGAAGGTCACGATACCAGAAAGAACAATTACACCACCCCTAGCTTCCTGCCTCGCTGCTCACAGCCAGGCAGGATTCAGTAGCAACTATCAGATTTATGAGTTTCATATACCTTAAGAAAGTATATGGCCTTGGTGGAGCAAGGTCACGATAAAAGGGTGCTGATCAATATCTGAATGAAAAGCCATTTGGGAAGTTTTTAGGGCTTTTCCCCTCCTTTCTCCCTGGATGCAATATCTGCAGAGTATCGATTGTTCCGGGGCCAGTAGTTAGTCAAAGGCTATCTCCTTTGACTAACCCCTTTGCAGCGTGTCAGCCCCCCTTCTTCCTCTTGATAGATTGGTATGCTTCCAGCCACTGTAATTACACCATGGGACCAGCAGGTCATTTATTTTGCTACTTTCAACATTTTCTCCCCCCATCCAAAAAACATTGCCTTTATCTTTAGAATCCAGCACTTTGTCGTGCAGCTATAGGAGAGGAAAAGGACACATAAAACAACAAGGTTCCCTCCTATAGAAAGGGTAGTATTGTGAAGACGAAGGATTGCCTTTACTTGTAGATTTACTTCACAGCCCCTGTGTCTGAGTTCAAGTTCAATCCGGATAAGTTTGACGGGTAAGCTCGGTGACGTTTAGAGTTAATACTAGTTATTAATGCTGATACTAATATTAATGGGCTGAATTTTTAAAACAGTGGTTAAAAAATAAAAACAAGACTCTAACCGTATCTTCAGTGACTTCTTATTACTGAAGCATATTCAGGCTCAAACACTTCAGTCCACTTTGATACACCTGTATAATCTAATTTAAAACTGTAATTCTTCCATAAATTGTTATTTTGCAATATGATAAAAATGATAAAATATGTATTTGTAAAGGGGAAATTTATGTGTGCACATGCTGATGTTAATTGCATTTTTTTCTTCTTCTCCAAATCGAGATAACTAACAGGGTCATTATAGTTACTGCTGCACTTGACACACACATGCACACACTCTGGATTATCAGTGGTGTAATGCACGCAGCCATATGATGGAGAGAGGGGAGGAGGTGCTCGTGAATAGGCGACAGCCCTACATGAGGTTGTCGAGTGTTGTAGTGGTTCTTTGGGGCACTGAAGGAAAAAGCATAATAGACCTACTGTCTACATAGAGTGGAAAAGAGAGGAGAACATGTGCTACTAAGTTTCCCAAAAGATTGTTTGTAATTTGGTGTAATTTAAACGTAATAAACTGAAATGTATTATTTTAGAATTTTCCTTTTTTGTCCCGGAGGATTTGAAATCACCTGCCTTGTTTTGTTGCTTTAAAAGGAAAAGTTTTAAAACTGATATTTCACAAATGTCCTCTTCTTTTTATTTTAATGTCAGGCTCCTGAGTTTTGTCGTGCGAGGTTAAACATGACCCCAAGTTTCTGTTATGAATGGGGACCTTCAGACTCCTTTGGGGGGTGAAAAAAGGCCCTTTTCCTCAGACTTCCTATCTCAGCTGACCTTGAGCTTCTCCCCTATGTTTTTCTTTGGGGGAGCGTGTGTTAGAAATGTGGGTACGTGTTCAGATTTGTCACAGCATTCAAGATCAGCTCTGAAAGCTAGAGGTCAGAAGATTATTACAATGGGACAGTAATGGCAGAATTATGCAACTCCGGTCCAGTGGATGCCCTCATTACCTAGCAGTACTGATGATAAATGGCCTTAAATGCATGTTGTCAAAATGGCAGGAAAAATGTGACTCTTCATCAAAAATACAGATGGTACCACTTCATTGCTGTCACAGTGGAAGTCTGCGGATGCTATTTAGTATGTATTTGATATTTAGATGATACTTATCAGCAAAAAAAAAAAAAAAGGAGCCGAAGCTGGGAGCAGAAGCTGGACGGGTTTTCTTTAAATGTTTTCACAGCACGGTAAACGATCCTGTCTTTGGTCAATATTTACTGCTTTACTAATCCAGCACTTTTCCTTTTACGTCCCATGAAATCTGATATAATTAGTGTGTAATCATCTAGCCTTTGTTGGTGAATTTACTGAGTGTAATTGCTGCTAATTGGAAGCCTCACAGTAAGCTGATGGTAATTAGGGCTTGATTTGCATTATTTCATTTGGCTGCACTGCATTGTGGGGAGTCTGCAGCCTTTTGCCATCCACCCATGGGAGTGCTTTGATCCTCACAAGCTGGTGATGTTGCAGAGATGCAATATCATGCTCTCTTTTATCAGATCACTTTTTGAAAGCTCTTGGATGAATTGGAGTTAATTGGACGGAGTGGTAGCGGCTTACGTTGTGCCAGTAATGAGAGCTTGAGCGCTCTGGTGTGTTAGGGAGTGAACACTAGAGTGATAAAAGCAAAGCAAGTGAACATACAGGGACTTTTCATAGATGTTAGGTAAGGAATTCACCCGCACTGAAGGCTTTTACCTCTTTTTTTCCCCTCTCTAAACATATTAATATTCTTTAATTAGATATGTTTTAATAATTTTCTCATTACGGCCCTCGTGTAATGTTGGGTTAAGCTTATATTAAAAAAAGACAAATTAAATGACTTTATACTGTGATTAATAGTAAGGATAGGCAAGATTACACGTGCACTGTCATTTAAGGGGATGAGATGGAAATGTCGTCGTGTCTGTGACCCTGGTATCACCTCTGGTGAATCTGGTAAACAACATTAGCAGAGGTAAATTAACATCCACATATGTAGATGGTGTCCTGTACACCTCATTGTAGCGGGAAGGATAGGCATTGATGCACATGTAGAAAATCACTCCGGCAAGACTTAATCATGCCAAACAATTTCAGCGGGAAGGTATTTGGTCCTGTTTCATTTTAATTTGAGTCTGGAGAGCCCGTCAAGGCGATCGCTGCCACCGTTTGACAAAGAGCCAGTCCTCCAGCAACCAGTCCTCAACATGACAAATCCTCAATCTTCTTCGCTCTCTCCCGTTTCTTCTAAACACATGGTTTATGCAAATCAAAGCAAAATGATCTTGGGGATAGCAGCAATGTTTGAGCAATTTGAGGGCTGCCAATAGGAAGTGGCATTAATATAAAATAAGCAAGGGAGGAAAATCTCCGGTGCATATGCAGGTCTCATTGACTGTATCCAAATGAATTTAGCAGAAAGGTTATGAATGACTGTTTGTGGCAAAGTGCAGTCGCTTGTGGTGATATATGAAAGTAGATTCACTCTGCGTGTCACGCTCGCTGTGATAAAGGTCATTTTATCATTTACATACCGTTTTTAATAGAAACCTGTGCGAACCTAGATTTCTCCTGCCTCTTTCTTCATGTTCACCCCTAAAATGTAGAAAATGCTAAAATCAACAAAACATAATAGCGTCAGGAAGGCAGTTGGATGATTTTTTTTTTTTTTTTTTTTTTGTATTTTGATATTTTAAAATAAAAAAACAACAACAAAAACTGAAAATAGCAGCCCAAAATAGTCCTCATTTCTCCTTGTCTTTAAATCCTGAATGCTGGCACAGAGCTAACTGTACTATCAGACTTTAAGGACTCGCAGACAGAATCTATTAACATGTTTAAATGCCACATTTATTAATAGTAAAAAGTTCTGGGACTCAAAAATAAGTACTTAGAAACCCAGAAATATCAGTAGTTTATGATTATTAATAGAGAGGACATTATTCAAAATCTAAATCTTTATTTTGATTTTGGTACAATAAAATCAAAAGGACCATAAAGTCATGCAGTCCTATTCAGAAAGTGTCAACACATCTTATTAAATTTTTTTTCTATGGGCAAAATTTTTAAGAAGGGAATTTCTAATGAATAAACAGTATAAAAATATAAATATATATGTGTGTGTTACTGTATGTTGCCTAATTAAACTCTGTTTACTCACTAAGGGGATTATGGGTTAGTGAAGCATGCATGTGTAATTGTCAATAAAACAAAGTAAACAAAAGATATCCAGATTTAAAAGGTTAAGTTATGTATAAAAAGGAAAAAAAACACTTTGTATTTGTTTGAAATCACAATATTTGAGCTGGGAATAAGTGTTATAGACCTTTTATGGACAAACCCTTTCAAAACATGTTTAAATATTGTAATTTCACTCAACAGCCATCATATCGAGATCCTTAAATAACTTTGATTCTTGATTTTTATTTGGGTAGACGCCACTTGTGTGTGTATACATGGGAACAGTTAATAGTAGAAGAGGTAATATAATTCAGTTAGCCCTCCACTTTTCTAAACTTCCCCCCCACAAATAAGCATTTCATTAATCCTGATACAACCGCTTCATACTGACTGAATACGTCTCACGATTAAAGCATTTATTTATTATGTCACCTAACCGTGCCAGATCTACTTGGACTCGTCCTTTGTTTTGATGTAAATGGAGAATTTAGTAGCACAACTGAAATCTTAAAGAGCCCAACTAGTAAAATATTTCCTCGCAGTGGCGTTGGTGGTTTGTGTTGAGTTGATTAAATTGGAGGGGTAGCTGTTCTGTTTACAGATTAGAGAGAAAAATCGGGGCTACACAAAAGGAGAAACTTGCACTCTGCCATTTGTTCTGTGTGTTGGTAAACTTCCATCCAAAGATGTTTTTGAAAAAAGGAAAAAAGAAAGAAAAGAAGGTAAATAGAATTTACAGCCTCACATAAAATTCTTGTGCACCGGGTTGCTTCAGTAGCCAATGTGGTCCACATTAGAAAAGCTTAGCATGGCTCAACGTTTCCTCCATAACGCACAAACACACAGCCCCATGTATGGCTTGAAAGCACTGGTGTATACAGCATAAAAGTACTGCTCATACTTGAAATCATGCACGCAGACGGCCTCTGATTCTCCACCACTGTCATCAGCTGCCGGCGCTCACTTCCGGCTTAACGAGCGGGCCTTCCAGACACCTTTTTTATGACCGAACTAATTACTAATTACACAAGTGGTTGGCGCGAGCCACAGCACAACGTGGGCCCTTTTGTTATTTTAATTGTTGTTATTTTGAAGAATGGTGCTTCAGTAAATTCTGCCAAGGATACCAGAGGAGGATGGATGAGCCCTGAATAATTTATTATCTTTGTGGAAACACACTCAGCTTGTGTTGGGGGGGATTGCATAGTGCTGTACATCTCCATTCTTGTTATAGCGGCGCTCATATTGGGGATTGATGACGAGGTATCTTTCATCGTACGTCCACCTCTTCTAGCAGCCTATCATTAGGGCTTCCACTGTCGCCTCTGCCCTGGATGAATATGAGTGGCAAACGCAGTCCGCTCCATGCCGTAACTAATTACTCCAGGCAGTGGTTCCCCCTCCTGATGGATTAATGTGTATTGTGTGAACTGGACAGATCCCCACCTTCCATGAGATGAGAGACGAGCCCATCCCGATTCAGAGCTGCTTGCACAACCTTGATAATTATTTTCATAGATGAATGAAATTGCAGGCGGGATGATGAAGTGGCCATTTGCGTGCGGGGGCTATCACATGCAAACATAGAGCACAGGCTTTGTCACCACTGAGAAATCTGGTCCTGCACAGATCTCTGTCCCCAGCGTCGGTCTAGCTTGCATTCAGCACACACACGCTCGCTTTCAATTCACAGCTCTGAATATACAACATTAATATTCATTTTCTCCAGTTTTTGGTTTCACGGCTAAACATTTTCATGCATTATTTCTATCTACTCTACTATAAATATATGCCGAGCAGCTGCCACTGTCCACTTGTCAGCCGTTTGAGGCAGATTTTTTTTCCTCCCCTTTTTTAAAAAAATATCTAGATAAATCAAATAATCAGTGGTTTTCATTAGCTAGGGCGTGCAGGGTTTTAAAGGACCTGCTTGGAAATTGTATTTATTTTCTTGCGTATAGCTCTTTTCCCTTTTAGAGGCCCCTGTGTGATCATTGGTGTTGGACTGAAGATTTGTGAGGAGCTCCCGGCCGGAGCGGCATTCAGTAGTAGATCGCATAAAGCATGCTGGGGTTCTCCCGTCGTAGCCAATGCCACTGAAACCATAAACCGTGTCTTCCTACAACTTTAACATTCGCACAATTCACTTCAGCCTCTTATGAGCAAAAGGTTTTTATAAATTTTTACTTCGTAATGTTTAAGGATTGATTTTTGTCATCACTGATGACTAAAAGTAGACTTGGTTTTACTGGCTTCTAGGATCAACATAGTCAAAGATGTAACATGTAAATGTGTGTGTAATGAGAGCGTATTCTGCTGATTAATAAGACGTATTTTTCACACACCAGAGAAAACATTTACATTACCTCACTAACGGCGAAGCAGCTCTCTAAACTCAGTTCAGTGACATCAGCGTAATGCCAGATGAGAATTTCTATACTTCCTAATTTTTCCCCTTTGAAACATTTAGTTCAAGAAAAAGGACTATTTGACTTGAGTCAGTTAGGATTTAGTCTCACTAAATAGCCAAGAACATGTTATTTTTTCCTCCAGTCTGAGTTTTTCATCATTACATTTAAACAGTTAGTTTTTCTTGCTGCCTAGTTACCAAAGGAACTGATTTCCTAATACAGCGGTCCCCAACCCCCGGGCCACGGACCGGTAACGGTCCGTGAGTCATTTGGTACCGGGCCGCGAGAGTGAGGCTCGGGTGTGAAATGTATGGTTTTCAGGGTTTTTATCGGTTTTTAGCGTTATTTTGTTATCGTTTTTTTCGTTAACTCTGTTTTCCTGGGTCTTTTCACGTGTGTTATGAATAAATCTTATTTTTTTCGGTACCGGTACTAGTTTTATTTTGTTGTATTTATCCGCGACACCTTAAAGGCCGGTCCGTGAAAATATTGTCGGGTACAAACTGGTCCGTGGCGCAAAAAAGGTTGGGGACCGCTGTCCTAATAAAAAGAAAAGAAATAAAAGCACCTAAACAGAACAAAATGACTGCTGCGACGCTTTGTTGTGCCTTCAGTCTCTTGATTTTACTAAATATTTTAAATAATAAAAATAGGAGTTCTTTTATAGCCTGCGTCACCGTCCTCATTAAAAGTTAACAACAGTGTGTGCAAAATGATCACACTGTCGTTTACTCTTTGAACTGTGATGGCGCACACTTACTCAGCTCCTCTTCCCAAAGAGAGAATCAAAAGAGGGGGATAAAACTAAAAAAAGAGAGCACCTTTGCTTCCGGGATGGAGAGCCTCATTGTCAGGGGCAGGGATACAATGATGTGGGATTTCAGCTTGTGTGTAAGTGAATGTTTTTAAAGACAAATTCTAAGAGTTTTGGGGGGGGAGCCCTCCAAACACAATGCTGGCTTTATGTATGCTTGCTCGGACCAAGTGCTAATGCTGGGCTGCTATACCATGCTGGCTGGTAATTGCTAACACATGTGCTACCTCTGTCTCGTTGCAGCAGGCCGAGGGACTTCTGGCGCCTAGACTACTGGGAGGACGATTTAAGACGGCGATGTCGCTGCGTCAGGAACCCCTTTGGATCCAGTCACTCAGAAGCTACGCTCAAAGCTGTGGCTGAACATGGTCAGTCTCATCCATCAGGTTTGCCCCCCCCCCCCACCTTCCCCGCTCCCCCGCCTGTTCATTGCACAGCCTTTCTTACTCATTTGGTGGTAGCACCAGGTACAAGGCAATAAAAATTAGTCCTCACACTGCAATAAATGATTTATTGTACCACAAAACGGAGGAGAAAAAAAACACCCACATTTGAATTTCACACACAGGTAATTTCATAGACAGCCACCCATTATGCAAAACCGAACTACCGCCTTCGTATTGGCTTGCTTTATTCAGAACATGTTTAACTGAGATGTTGTGGATAACATGACGTATTTATTTATTCTTTTTTTTTCTTGGCTGCATAACAGTGGCTGATATAAGTGGTAAGTAACATTCACTCAGCCTCATATTTTCTTTTTTTCACCTTTCGAATGAAGGATCACTGTCGGATTTGAACTTTTCATTTCAGGAAAAATTTTCATAACTTTTAGAGTTGAAATTAAATGTATATAATTTTTCATATTAATCAAACCATCCATTAGGTCCTTGTTTGCTTTGGGGTTTTTTTTTGCCACCCTTAAAAGAAGCCACACCCATTAAGATAGAAGTGTTTGATCACAGGATGAAGGTGATCGGTCAGAACAACTTTGTGTCCAATCACTCAACTCACTAAATGAGAACACAGACCCCAGCAATGCCAGCAAAATCCCCCCAAACATAATAGAACCTCCTGTGCTAAGACTTTAGCTTTTGCTATTAATTTGCCACTAATATGTGTAAGTCATGTCTAATATTATTTAACAGTAAACATTGTGCTGGTCCTTCAAGTTTATTAGAATGCTAGCAAAAATGCAAACTGGAGTTGAAGAAAGGCCTCAGTTACTGATAATTATATTTTACATGGTCTGGGATAATCAGTTCTGACAGTGAACACCAACAACACTGACTTCTTTTTTCCTTTACCACTATAATGTAGACCCCCCCATCTTTGTCTGATTACAAGATTAGTTATCAGCTAACAGCAGAGTCTAAGTCACACATTCCTGCAGGAAAAAGTGCATATAATCCTTCATTTTTTGCAAGTATCCAGCTCACCCCTGGCGTTTACATCAAGATTAACCAACACAATCAATTGCCTTCTCCTAAAAAAAAATAAAATAAAAAAATAGAAAGATGGACATTTCCGAGCCAAAAATGTCCTCAGTGTGTCACCTGCAAAACTACCCTTTAAATGCGTTATCATTCTTAAAGACAAATGGCAGGTGTGACAGGATTCAATAAGAATACGATCTAAAAGCAATAAATGTTTGGGAACCCCGGATCCTGGGAGACCTCTGCTCTGCAGTAATGGCTGCAGTGTGGAGGCAGCTGGGGAACGAGGCCAGAGTCCAGCTGGTTGCTGTTCCTCTGCAGCAATGCTCCAAATTTTTACTTTCTGTTTGAATTCCTCAATGTTTTCCCTTCAGCTAAGTAACGACAGAGAACAGACATACTCATGCTCTATCGTTGCCTTTTTAAAAAAACAGTTTTTAGTAGAGGAAAAGACATTCACACGGAAAGAGTTCCTTATGTTTTGGTTATTCAGGTATTCGGTCTGGTATTCTGCTATATCTAAAATAATTTCAGCTCATGTGCTCTATACATCCATCACTGGTGGAAGAAGACAAATTCCTGCAAACAATATTTAGTTTCAAAGTCAAGCCTGTGTAAAAATAGCCAGCGGCCAGTTTTGGAAAGACTGCGCTGCCTCCTGAGAGTATACTACCTGGATAAACTATGGGAATATATCATTAAAATAACTCTTTGACAGTGAAGCCTGACGGCATACATTTTCTGATGTAACCTTTTGTCTTGTTTTAGTCGACCCGACATTTGTTACGGAAGTGCAGCTCGGGATGAGAACGCAGGGCTGAGTTTTCAAACAGAGCACAAAGGTCATATCTGGCTGTAATTATATTCATCAGATGCAGAAGGGAAAATGCAGTCTCGCTCCCTAAGAAAATATTTAGCATAAGATCAAGCCTGAATTTACCCTCATTTGCTAGCTACCTGTGGCAGTGCTTTTCACATCTCTCACGTAATCAGAAAATTGGAAGCAAAGAGGGGGAAAAAATGCAGTTTTTACTTGTTGATATATTCTAAAAGCATTTTATTTTCCATTAATCATGCTTTGCTCTTAAGATTGGGGAAATATGTGCAAAAAAAAAAAAAAAGCATTTCTGTGTTAAAGATATAGACAACTGTTATCATTCATACAGTGCCAAGATGATTTCCACAGGAGAGTGTGTGGCTGCCAGTAGGGCTTGAGTAGGCTGTTATGTATTTACAGCTGGAAAGAACCATCTTTTCTAGGGATTGATTTGGTCTGGTCCCGGGCCCGTGTACCAGAGGTGGCAGAGTAAATACCTGAAGACTAATGTCTCTGTTCTGGTAATCAATACTCGCCTCATGACCACACTCCTGGCTACGCTCCCGTTAAAAACAAATTTGTTAATTCTGACAATTTAATTGCCGCGACCATGCATGCCTTGTGTTGTATAAGCAGGTAGTTGAACCTCTCAGCGAGGGAAAAGGGGTCCTGGAAAGAGTGTAACCAGTTGGGATTTATGTACATTTCTGCTCCCTGCGTGATGAGTGATGAGGTTGAAGTGCCGTGGATTTTTTTCTTAATGTGGCACTCCCGCTCCACGCATAGCTTGTAATCACGGCATAATTTAAAAGCATTACAGTGATTAACAAGATGGTAAAAGCTGTGATGTTAAAGCTAAAGTTGTATTATTTTAATTCCTTTTCTTTTCCTTTTTTAAAAAAAAAAAAAAAAAAAAATTCCCTTTTCTTTTTTTTCTTTTTCTTAAAGTTCTTAAAAAAAAGAAAAATTGTTGGGGGGGGGGTGGAGGAGTTGTTTCATAAGTATTAGAACAGTTGTAGTTCATTTTAGTTAATTTCATATTGTTGTCACACACACACACACACACACACACACTCTCTGTGGGTTAAATTCCAGGCTGAATGTTTGTACACTAAAGCTGAAGTTCCGTTTCATGAGTTTGTATGCTCCACATAATTCCCAAGCACACACACGCACGTCATATTCAAAAAAGAGAAAAAGTTACCTACTTTAAGAACAGGAAGGCTGGGAGGCTGGCACACAGCTTGTCACTTATGTCCACTTTTATGTTTCTGGTGATAAGTGATGTAACTTTAGCCAAAATGGCTCCTAATGGACTCGCACACACCCACAATATGCGGAGTTGTCGTTATTTGTGTTGCATGTACTTCAGTGAATAGACCGAAGAGCTATTTATAAGCTGTTTGAGGTTTTCATGGCTTGATACTGTGTGTTAGCGCCGTCTTAATATGAGGGGGAGAATAATTGCTGAGCATGCAATGCATAGAAGTTCAAATACATTTCTGTTTTTAAGCTCCTCTGACAAGTCCCCTGTCCACTTGCTTGGTGCGAATACAATGGCATGTGGTACGTATTAGGGGAGCTGGTAGTAATTTCAGTGCTGCTAACTAAAGAATCCTCCAGGGAGGCTTAATTACAGGAAGGCCATTCTAAATATCAGTGAGCTGCATATTTTCCATGACAAGAGATTTTTTAGCCGCGCTCGTCTAGCAGTTTCAAAGTGTACGGCTACACGGCTGTGCATTTTTAGGAAGTGCAATTGATCTCTACCGCAATCCCAGGTGGTGATGACAAAAAATCCCCTGGATATGCGTTCAGCGACTCGCCAGACTGAACGTGGTTACTTGCAGCTGAGTGCTGGATTAGAACACAAAGTCGTGCACAGAAGCAGTGAAAGCACTCACTGTATTGCCAGCTATGTTTACAAATGTAGAAGACTTGCCAGCCAGTCTTTGTGTTGTGAACTTGCGTCTGTGGATCTTTACCATGCACCGCTGGGGAAGTATGGGGCTCTGTAAATGTTTGCAGATTTGCAGATTTTTTTTGTCTTTTTAAAGAAGTTGTGTCAGCTAAAATCAAAACGGGAAGTGTGTGACCATCATTTTGTTTAAATGTGTCTGAAAAGCCTGAGTGTGAAGTTGTGTTTGTTATGCTTCATGGTAAATGGGGGAAAAATGCAGTTAGGCTTGTGTTTGCATTTGGGTTTTGTCTCGTGTTGTTCGTAGCTGTGACTGTCTGAAAATGCAGTACACGTGAGCGCTGCACTGAACCGCTGAATCGAGGTAAAGACTCAAATGCACATAGTTGCATTTAGGGTAAACACACCATATGCTCACTTCAGTGAAAAAAAGCAAAAAACATAACATCCAGATCATATTAAAAAACTTGCCTTATCTTACTAAAAGGCCTCGGATTGTTCATTTTATAAAACATAAATTAATTATGTTCTGAAAATGAAATAAAAGATTTTACTTGGAGTTGAATCTCGGAAGACTGTTGACAATTGATTTTAAGTGATTTTAACAAAGAAACAAACACTTTTATTTTCACTGTGTGATAATGGATACAAATGACTAGTCCACTGTTATTTTTTACTGTGTGTAAGGGGATTGCTTATAAGAGCTGTTTTTTCTTTTCTTTTTTAAAAATGTGCATCAATTTCTTATTTTTTTTTTAAATCGACTTGATGTGAAAGCTTTTGTGTCCTTAAACTGTCATAAAATAAAGTCGGATGCATTCGTGTCGCGTCGATCTACAGTATGAAATACAACCTTGACTTTTATGCTGTAATTACTTCAAATGCAAAATAAGATGGCTCTTTCCCCCTCCTGCTTCCCACTCTAGCATCCGAGGATGATATTCTCAAAGGCAAGCAGTCCATCAGGAGCCAGGCTCTGGGAAATCAAAACTCAGAGAGCGAGGCATCCCTCGACGGAGATGATGACACTCTGTCGTCACTAGAGGACAAGGACCTGGAGAACGTCACAGGTAAAGAAGCAGCTCGTGTTCGCCACCTCCCATACCTGCTCCTCGGTCATCCCCCCACCTCCCTGCTTGTATTTGTGTCTGTGTTGTAATTTCCCCCCCCTGCAGTTCAGACCAAATAAAGAAATGGCGGGACTGTAGTTTGAGTTTTTGCTACATGTGCAACTCTGATTTACTGCATTGAATACGAGGAATCTATACATGAAACAAATCCAAACAGTGTCTTCCTTATCTTCCAAAGCAGGCTGTGATTTTCCAATATGACCTTGGTGTTTTATTATATTGCTGTGCTTCTTTTTACATTCATACTTGAGTAATTTGTGTGTACAGCTCCTTTATAAACAAAGGAAAACCAGCTTTTTAATGAGCATACATCACTTTCTCATAGCACACTGGAGTGCTAGTGCCACCATGGCATCTTAACTTTCCTGCCTCTGCCAATGGAGGTCTGCTTTACAAACATACTGTACACACACAGGCCCAAGCAGCAACTCTAAACATTTTTTTATCTGGCAGTAGCAGCTTACCCCAGGATAGCTCTTTTCAAATGAGGTATTATCTGATTGAAGGAGGGTAGTTTTTCCTTTTGATAAAACTTCAAATTCCCTTCATGTGAGCCTGGTCAGCTATTGCAGCTGCAGAATGAGAATGAGATTCCAGTTCACGATGTTGCCCCACCTCCTTTTTTTTTAATGTCTGTTATTTAAATAATCTTCATTTAATAGGCCTATTGCCGTGTAATCCGCATATTATGCGCAGTGACAGCGCTCAGCAGACTAAGCTGCAGTAATTGGGCTTAGAGTGCTATAAATATAATGCATCTGGATGACAATGGGATTAAACACTGAATCCTGTCTAATCGTGTGATTTATCCCGCGAGAAGTGCGTAGAAGTTGTCGGGAGAGGTTTAGCTGTGCTCTTGAGCAGCTGTCTGCTCCAGGTGTAATTGAATGTCTTTGAGTGAACGGAACAAAAAATGTTATTTCAACCCACGGATAACATGTCAGTACTCACGGGGTTCACGACAGGCAAAGGGATGACTATATACATATCTGTTTATTCCATCCGTGTGCGAGAGCGCGAGGGTGCTCGGGGAAATCAAGCCCGCAGCTTCGCGGCGCACATCTGCAAATACAATGGCTCATATGCGCAGAGCCGGGCAGAGCTTCCACCCACAGCTCCCCTGAGCCAGGCTCTCATTGTCATACTGGCATAAATTAAGATTGATGAGAGATGAAATACAGCTTCTCCCAGAAGCCACCGATCAATGGATCCTGATGAACAGTCAGTTTTGACAGTTGTGGCGCAAAGTAGTATTTTTAATCAGTCATTTTTTTGAGTGTTTTCGGCTTTTTTGCCCCACACCGTTTTATTATATAAAGTAAAAACACGTGTTGGTGAACTTCTGTTGTTTCGTGTGTTTTGGTTTTGTCTTAAATTTGCCAATAAAACGCTGATTATTTTAAACAACCGAAGCATTTTGTTTTTTAAAAACATGGCAGCTTTATTGTAAAAGTAATACCGTGGAAGTTGGTTACTGCGCGATTGTGCGTCAGCTTTAAAAGTGGTCAGACGTTAACGTTATCTTTACCGTTTACCATGATTAACTTTCACGAATTAACCAGATCCCTGGTTTGTTTTTAACTTTTCCATCAGGTTAGATTCTTTTGATTTTCCTTTTTACAGCTTCGCATTAGCGCTCAGTGGTCCCCCAGTTTGACGTTCTCGTTTTGTGACCGGCCTGTGTCTCTGTCCGTCCTCCAGGCCCAGTAAACATGAGCACCAGCGCTCAGCTCGTGGCTCCGGCTGTGGTGGTAAAAGGCACCCTGTCCATCACCGCCTCCGAGCTCTACTTCGAGGTGGATGAAGAGGAGCCCAGCTTCAAGAGCATCGATCCAAAGGTAAGGGACTCAAGCTCCATTGATCATGTTTCTCACGGTCACTTACAGAAGACATGCTTGGATTTCCGATAGGCCCTGCTGGCATCTAAATGTCACACAGAAGCTTGTGTGTTTTTATGTCTGCTTTGTTTTAAAATTAATCAAATATTTTTTTAGTTCATTTGTAAGCTTTTCTAAACATTTGTTAAAGAGGAGACGCGGTTGAAGTTACCATAAGGTTGGATTCCAACTGCGTCTGTGTTTTATTTTCTCTTTACAGTGGTTTCTGGATTCTATGAAACTCATTTTATTTTCCTCTGAAAGTTTTTTAAGTTTAATTTAAAAAATAATCTTTATTGGTAGAACATTGTTATAACAGCTAATTTAGCAATTGTATCATGTAAGTGTGCAGCATTTGTTTCATCACTATAAGAAAAACACAAAAGTTGAAATTGCATTAAATTATGCTCTGATTTGAAAATAAAAACGATTTAAATTTGTTTTAGTAATATTGGTCAGTAAGAGGAGTGCTGACCTACAGGTGGTTGTTTGTTGTCAGTGTATGGTGGGTGTTGGCTAAGACTCTGTAAAATTATCATATATATTTAAGCGTTATTTTAATAAAATCCACGTTTAGTTGGGTGTTGTTTTATATCAGAATGAATATAAATAAATATGGCAATAAAGGTTTCAAATAGTAAAATCAGTTCATTACTAGATTTTTTTTTTTTCTCACTCTGCTGTAGGCCCTTTGCTTGTACCACTGTTCAAACAGAGCACAGATGCTGCCAGACCTACACATTAACACCAGAGCCTGGATTTACATTCATTTAAAAAACAACAACCCAAAAAAATCCAACCCCGTTGAGCTTGGCACTCTTACAATAACTTATGGCCTAAAATGGGCCTTTTAAAAATAAAAAAGTAAAAAAAAATAAATAAATTGCTAAATCATATTAATCTTTTTTCTGCCTGTGTTTCATCAACTTACATTTTGTCCTGTGATTTTTTTTTTTTTTTTTTTTTAAAGCTAAAGTGAAACAGATTTGCAAATTTGCCATCTCAGCTGTCCAAAGACGTCCAAACATGAGGCCAAGTTGTAATTTAATTTGCAACATTTTATTAACATTTCTTCTTTAAGTCACATAATGGAAAAAAATGAACTTGGCACGCTACATTTTCTTCTTTCACTTAACGATTTTTGTGCATATATTTAAATAAAAGTTTCTTCACTTTGTGAAAACATTTAAAGAAGACAACTAAAATTTATTACATTTATTTGAAACTGTACCTTCACTTTCTCTCGGCAGGGGCCCAATTGCTCCATGTATTATTAAACAAAAGTGGGGGTTTTGTTTGTTCGCTTCATTATTTTCTTGCTGATTTTCTTTTCACATTTCTTGGAGACTCGGTTGAAGAATAGTCTTTGAATTTTATCCCAAAAATGTCCTTCGCCGCAGTCTTGACAACCAGTTTATAATTTGTCCAAACTTTTAGCGTTGGTGAGGATTTCCCTCGCTAGTCTCCATGTCTGCTTAGCAGCAACCTCCAGGGCTGAGTGAGGCTTTCCCTGAAACAAGTCCAAGTTTGGCAAGAAGTAGTGGGGACATCTGCGGCATTGCAGACAGGATATGAGTTGCAGCAGGATACCATTGAGTCGGTCTCCGAGGCAAGACTCGTCCCAGTCGGTCTCTCTCGGGTGTTTCTCGCACTCGTACAGCAGCAGGGTCTTCATGTGGTAGTTGTTGAGGGGCTGTCCCGGCAGCTCCAGGTGACGGTCCCTCAGAGTCTTGAGGATGGACAGACACTTCTTCCTGCAGCCTCCCATTAGCAGCCTGTTCTCGGCCTCGCTGAACTGGAGGACCCAGGCGTCGCTCTCTGCGGAGCTCTGCTTCCCCGTTAACGAGTAGCACTCTTTGGAGAGCAGGTTAAAGCCCTCGGCTTTCACTTCTGCTACCCTGTTAGGGCCGGGCCAGGGGATGTGGGGCATGGGCCACTGAGCTGCACTTCTAGGCCAAATCCCAGTGCACTTGAATGCGGGGGTGATTTGCACCACGTACCTCTCCCTGATCCGTAGTTTGACCTCGCTGGTGTCGGCGACCATCTTTACCACGTCACGGTAGCTGCATTTATCCACGGCCTGTGCCACCAGAGTCTGAAATCTTGAGCGGATCTTTCTGGCTGATAGGTAGCCCGAGGCTGTGATGAACTCGACCCACAGCGACATGCTCCTTTTGCGGCCATCGCTCAGCTTCAGCACCGCGCAGCCGGGCAAGGAGCCGTCATCCACAAAGTTGAACACCCCCATCTGGTTAAGGTAAAGCACCACCTCAAACTCATTGGGGGAGATGACCTCCATCCCCTCGTAGCGCGCATCTATCTCACTGAGGGAGCTGATGAAGCGGGGTTCCTGCACTTCCACCTCTTTCAGGACATCGGACACCACTTTACAAACCTCCCTTATAGTCTTCGCAATGGCCGCTTTGCGAGCTTGGCATCTGTCGTTGTAATATTTGTTAAGCTGGTAAACCAGCTTTGCCTGCGTCGCAATCATGTTCGGGCAGAGGTCCGGGCTGTACACCGGAGAGTCGCAGTAATTTGACGGATCCAATGCTTACCGGTAAAGCCAGAGGCAAACGCTCACCGTGCAGGAAAAATGTGTAATCAAAGTTTTTTTTTTTCTCCTTGCTTTTGCAGCGGATGGACGTCAGTGTGAGGAGGAGGAAACGGATAGGGATGCAACGTAATAGCTTACTAAATATCAGTCCAAGACATGAGCACTTCCAGCACAGCTAAGAAGATTCATATTCAGGTTGTGGGTCACCATCCGTTTCCTGGACTGTAGACGCTAAAGGCTAAAACGCCGCGTATGACCACTCATCTCTTCTTGCTCTTATTCTCTCCTCTGTGCCCCCGCTCACTTTTCGTCCACACTCTGCTTTGAGCTGGATTTGTGTACTTTATGAATGGTTCCTTTAGAAGAGTGAAGGGGGTCGGGCTTCTCCTCCTGCAATCATGTGCAGAGCTGTCAGTGCAGGCAGCCAATCAGAGCTGCCAGAGGCAGACGGTCCTGCAGGAGAGCTCCAGTTCGCTTCGACAGCATCTGGGCACACGGTGCATGCAGTCCAGCGCTCCCCAAGTCGACACAGGAAAACACAAACCTTTAGGTTTATACTTCATATGCCGGTGTAAACTCTCCGCGCCGACAGTAAAACATTTTTTTCCACGACCAGTGCCGCTCCTTTACGCGCAGCTTCTCCTGCATTTTGAGGATTGAGATTTTGAATCTTTAACTTAACAGCTGCTTGCATTCTGCAGATAAGTGCCTCGCTATTTCTCCTAGTTTTTAATTTAACAAGTTTCTTTCTCTATCTTAAAAATAAAAATGCCACTCCGACTTCCAAGGCTCAGTAATCGCAACGTCTGTAGGCTTTTGGCTTTTGCGCCACTTTCTTCATAAAAAACTCTTGATCATCGCTGACTTAATTTTTTTTATACTCGGGGTTTTGCGGATTTTGGGCGTATTCTCCATGTTTTGAATTAGACACCTAATACCAGGTATGATCTGCTGGTATTATTTTGTGAAATAAAAGTGAAAATTATTTTATTCCCTCTTCATCTGATCAATCCCAATGCTCCTTACTTTGTGAAAATCGATTTTTTTTAATATCACATCCATGGGTCATTTTCTTTTAATTAATTATTATGTATGTTTTTCTTCTTGCTGATTAATCTCCGATCGACACAGTTTTGTCGGTGTATTGTTTGCTGCGATAAATGTGTCCAATGCACCTGCAGCTTCCCCTCTGAAGCTCTTTAGTGACGCGAACGAAACCAAAACGGCCCCAACGACTTTTCCTAAACCTGATGAGCTGTTTAACTAATCAAGTGATGTATTTTTGGGATTGGTTTGGCATCTTTTACACAGCCAGTACACAACATTGTGTCTAGTTAAATAACTTATTCAGCGTGTGTGTGTGTGTGTGTGTGTGCGCGCGCGCGTCTTCCCTAACACGCACTCACACACCGCCCGTGGCTTGATCGCCGTGAACCCTGACCATATACTGAATAATTTAACTAGAGGTCTTTGCGTAGACATCCCTTTGTCACCGCGTGTTGGAGAACTAAAGAAGCCATTACATCCTCTCACAGACGAGAGGCTGGGGTGTGAGGGCATGTTTAAGCAACATGTAATATTTAGTCCTTTTCTATCCCGTCACGCGTCCAGAGAACGACATTGCGATAATAGTGCGTCTTAAATTTGATTTTAATGAAACATTTGATGAGACTTTCAGGTCTTTTAAAAAAATTAGTTTAAATATTTGGATTAATTTTATGCAAACATATATTTTGACCAAAGCATCTCAGATTAGGCCTAGAATTTTTAAAGACCGCTGTCGATTATTGTGACCTCATTTTCTTGAAATAAAATCAATAATAAGCAGCGATCAGGCATCGTTTTTGAAGCTTCATGTGGAAGGTGTTTCTCGGAGTGAATGTTGGTAGGAGGCAAATAGGCCTTCTGCTGTGGCTGCCACCGATTAATAGAGAATCTGTCGTGCGTTTCATCTGCAACCTGAAGGCTGCAGAGAAAACAAGGTTGCTGGATTTTTGTTCAAAGAGTCAAATATGGAGTTTGCTCCAAGCTTCCTGCAAATGAAATGTAAAAAACAAAAATAAGAAAAATAAAGGAAACTTTTGACACTTGTTACTAAATTATAGATAAGGCAGAATATTGCTTCATTAATGATTCCCAGGAGCCATCCGCTGATATGAAGTGGCCAAACTATGCAAAAGATACTGAAATAAGACATAAACATTTCAGAAAAGCCTCAGATTAATGAGCCAACCTTCACAGTTGCCACATTTTCTGGACTTTACCATCTTGCGTTTTCCACAAGTGGTGATAATTTTGAGAAGTGTGAAGTTAGTCATGATGTGTAATTTTTTAGCTATATTGTAAAAGACGTTTGAGACCTTTTTAGTATTTGAGCTCAAACTAGATGTGTTTAAAACACACACACACACACACACACACACACACACACACACACACACTTTTGATATACTGCTTTTGCCTCCTGTGCAAACAGCACATTTTGCTTCATTTAGGTGTAGCAATAAGTGCTAAAAACCCCCCTACATTTAATTTCATTAAATTCTATGAGTGAGTTTTTATCTTTATTAATAATAACCTAGCAGGACCCCCCACCCCCCCACCCCCACCCCCATAGATAATAGCACAGAGTTTTAGTGTCGGATTAACTTTCCTCACCAAGAAAACATTCAAGGGGAAGTGTTGCTGGTGCGTCGTGACATTTTATTTTGGCTTCCAAACATAGATTTATTGTGAAATACTGCTGATAAAAATACTAAACTGATATTCGCCAGGTCTTCCCTCAAGCGGCCGTTATCCTAATGTGGCTTTGGAATTTAGTAAAAGATGAAATAAGTGAGAAAAAATGTCTGGCTGTGTGATTTCAGGATGACTGTTTATTATCAAGCTCGCAGCTCCGGAGAGATTAATCGGCTCTACTTGGAGAGCAAGTGTCCAAATATTATGAAGGAGATGCTAAGCCTAGTTTAATGAAATATACGGTGACACAAATGTACAGTTTTATATAGACGCTAGGGATCTTTTCGGGCCCACTTATCACACCACGCGTTCCTGAGCCGCTGTGTTCATTTTTATTATAGAATGGATACCTCGTGTCGGATTAATAAAATCGTTTTTTCAGCCAAAGTGCAAAGGTCAGCCATATGTCAGAATAGGGGCGTCATTATATTTCAGCTTACTACATGTCCATCGAAGTTTGGAAAACAGAAACGCAGTCAGCACACGTTGGAGCAGAGATTTTAGAATTTTCTTTGCTTTTTTTAACACTCCTCATAGTTTCTTTCATATATACTGTTATATATATGAACGGCAAATGCCGACTGTTTGTACCTCATTTACCCCACTCAGTCACTCATACGTTTTTCTGTACATCTCTGGAAAACATTCAGCGTTCCTTGAAGGTTTTCTCATTTCTGAGTGTAGAGAAGATCCTGTCAAAGAGCTCTTTGATCCAAGCCTGCACGACTCCACAGCCATCCCCTCGTAAGCGCAAAACTGACTGCACAAATATCTGCCAGCTGATGAGTAACTAGACAAAAACACGCATCCCCCCCTCTCTGTTCTTGCTTTGAGTTTGCCATTTTCACACAATTATCGCCTCTCTTTCCAGATTGCATAAACTACAATATTTGTATACCTCAGTTTAAAATTGGTATCAAAGCCTCAAAGATACATTTGGTTCCTTATCAGGTGGGAGTTGGGTGGGACTGTGATAATTTGATTATTTGGTTCATCTACTTGTTTAATAGTTAGTCTCAATAATCAGTACTAAAGTAAACAGAGTCGAGTTGCACTCATTAACACTGATCTCCTTTCTTGCTTTGTACTTTGAAGTGAGGGGTGTAGTAGCACTGCTGCCAGTTTTAGGTAATTCCTTTTTTTCTGCTCTCTTTATTTCTCTGGAAACATGATAGGTCCAGGGAAAGTGACTCATTGCCTCCCAAAACACACGCACACACACACGCACACACACAGCACATGACTAACATCCGCACACGTGTGAACTGAGAGAGTAAATTTTGATGTTCTTGTTCACACGTTTTGTTGCCGTCTCCCGTACCCGTATGGAGCCAGCTGCTAGCTCCATAGAGAGCTCAAAGAAAATCATCGCAGGCATCTAATTGCCTGGCAGGCCTCTGCATCTGCTCGGCAGATAGCAGAACTGATGAAGTCACGGAGCAGAGCAGATGTGCGTTTGCCTGTGTATGTGTGTGTTTAACAGCACCCTCTCTGCGTTTAGACACCAGCCATCAATATTGCATGCAGAGTTATTGTTGCAGAGCCTCTCCTGGAGACTGCTAATATCGCATGTATGAGGAAGTGAAATCCGCTCTGTCCCCCCAGCTGATTGGTTAAAGGGAATATCTGCAAAAGCTTGATTGGATGGCATTTGTAACCCTTCCTAGTGCAGTTTGAGCGTGCTCCATGCTATCGTACTGTGTTTGGAGTTTGCAGTGTTAACAGCTGAATAAAGTAAAGGGTGAAAATACTGAAGGGGGCGTTGCAGGAGCTGCAAACATTGAAATATGTTTATGCTTTCCATTGATCATTAAAGTGCTTGAAGATGAGATTTTGTTTTTATTTTAATTTTTTTACAGATTGAGGATGGTTATCAACTTGTGTACTGTGACTTGGTATATTTACGAAATCAGAACTGTGACACAGCATTTGTAAAGAAATTGATGGCAGAGATGTAAACGATTAATCCCTCGCTGGACCAGACAGATTTACAAAGTATTGCACATTATTCAACATCAAAATACCTTCACTCGAATTAATTTGGTTTAAATGCCTCATATGAAGTCATCCGTTTATCTGTACGCAAACTGCTACAAAAAATACCCCTAAAATTTTTACCCCTAAAAGTCTCCAAAATATTTCTTCCAAAAGAAAAAAAAAACAGAGATGGAAAACATTTGAAAGAATGTCAATAGTTTTGTCCTACAGGTCAGTGTCCAGCCTTGCACTAAGCAATAATAAAATCCCCACTGAGAAGACATTGGTAACTCTAATTAGTGGGGTGGTGACGGCTACCCAGGGTTGGTTCAAGCAGTTGAATGAAGGACCATTCAGTCAAGGAAAACCACCCTGGTGTGTTATGTAGCAACCAGTCCCATATCGTTAAGCTCTCCCAAAGTGTCAGACTGCAGGGATCACCCCCCTCCACCCTCTTGGCTGCTTGCTCCACCAAACCCTCGTGGTCGCCAGGGACGACCTTTGGCTGGAGCTGCCAATCACAAAGAGCCATGGCAGCCAGAGGTCTCTGAGAGAGGAGCCTATTGATTTTCCAGTTAGAGCCTAAGTAGTGTGTGCTATAGGACTAACGGACAGCCCAAGCAGGTATGTCATTATCAATGAGTCCAAGGAAAGAGATCCTTTCACTCATTCATATTGGCCTCTCACTGTCTCTCCTTCATACTGTTCCACTCTATTGGTTGGAGCACATCCTGAGATGGTCAATAAATCGCTCAGCCACACTATGGCAACGACTAGTAGAGCGAAGGGTTAGGCTGACCTTCTTTCTCTTTCTAGTCCTTCACTTTCCTTCACTCTTTTGCATTCTGCCCGGTTCTCAGGTGCAGTAATTACAGTAGGTGGAAGGCACGAAGTGTTTCCTTAACAAAGACAGATTTCACAAGCGTGAAATGATTTTCTCTGTCTTTAAATTCCCAACATCCACGGCCAGTTTACTGTCAAGAATCAGGCTCCTTCTTCCCAGCCCACTTTGGATCATCCAGTCATTGGGGAATCCAATAATCTAAATGCTCAATTTAAGTCAAGTTACCGCACAGATTTGGGAACTTGTCAACAAAAATACATATGCGGGAAATCTGGAATTATTTAAGCCAACTATAGGAGATAACAGCAAATTAAGGTTTCTGAACTGTATTTCTGTTTGCTCAGTAGGAGGTGAAGCACCCTTGCATGCTGATACTGGGTCTCCAACCACATGGACTGTTGTGTACAGTCCCTCACATCCAGCTGAATAAAGCTATGTCACTGATGATTAATGAACTTGAAGTCTTCAGTAGACATATCGAGACATCGACCCTTCATTCAGAATCTGACCCTTTGCATATATTAAACCTGCAATTATTATTAGACATCTTTGAGATTTTGGCCATTATCTGATTATTGTTTCTTTTGTTAGATGTATTGATTTTACTGTTGGCCCAACACTGGTCCAGACTGAAATATCTCATCAGGTTTTTGTGTTGTTTATTTTACAAACACTCATATCAGGTTTAAACCTCATGACTCTGGTGATGCTTCGACTTTCCTTTAGTGTCACCAACCTGTTCCTTTGATTTTTTTTTCATGTTATATTTATAACTTAAAGTTTTAAGTTTTAACCTCCTAAGACCCGAACTCTTCCACGACATGCATTTTTAATTTCTCTTTGATTTTTGGTCACATTGGGGCCCGATGAATGTAAAAACAAAGAATTTTTTCAGATTTTTTTTTTTTAACCTTATTTTTGTTTTTAAGAAAAATAAGAGCCACATATGAGGATATTTGTTTAAAATTTTGATAGAACAGTAGCAGTATAATGTCCTCGTAAGTGGATATCAGGCCCATGTAGAGCAAAATTTAGTATTTTAGTCTAAATAACCCAAAATGTGATGTCCACATATGTGGACGCCAGGTCCTAGGAGGTTAAGATATTTTTCTTTCAATGTTTTATTCAGCTTCTGCTGTGTTTTCTGTGCTCTTGCAGCGTTTTTCTATTTGCTGGTGTTTTCTGAGGTTGACAGGTAAAATGCACTTGAAACTGCACTTGAAATCTCAGAGCCACAATCAGAATGTGTGCTTCCCTTTCTCTCCAAAATCTGTCCAAAATGTTGGTTTGAGAGTAGTGAGAGTAGCATTCATTGCTAAATTACGCTCATTATATGCTCATCATACTAAAATGATAGTTTTTAGCATGTTTACATTAGAATTAAACACTGCTTTGCTAAAAAACCTTTTCAGAGCAGCTTGTGTGGCTCCTAGATTTGTAGTCTTGTTTTCAGCGTTTTTCTACCAGTGTTATAATCCAATTAAAACATCCAGGTATATTGCACATAATGATAATTTATCATTCAGCTTGCTTTTTGAATTTTTTTAGTACAGTCAGAGCATATTTGTGTTTTTGTTGTAACCCTTGCAATGCGATGTAAAGCGTGACTCCTGTGAAAAACAGGCCGATGATGCATCTGTGCAGCAAATGATAACCAGGTAGGACAGGTCAGGGAAAGACAATTGCCACATAGGTAATCACGTAAAGAACCATTAGACAGTCTCATCTCACCACATAATGATGACTAATGTCTCCTTACGCTTACACGCACAGACGTACACACAAACACACACACACAGGCAGGCGCTCTAAACAACCCCCTTCACAAACACGCTCAGCCTCTCTCTGTTTGTGACCTGACTTTGGACCTTAACACATCCACAGACCACTGTGGCCATTTTGACCTGGCTCACACTTAACCAAGCATCTCCAGACAAAGAGCTACCCCATCCTTTTTTGCACCTGAGCCTAGCCCCTCCATCATGCTCCATCTCTGGGCTTGACTGGACCAGTCAGGGGGCAGGTGCCTCCCCCTCCTCTCCTTTGATTGATCCCCTCTCTCCATCATTTATTCCCTTCGTCTGCCTCTGACACACACGTCAAAGGCAACGCACCAGCCTGATGGATAGGCCTGTTTATGGATGCCAGTCTGCCTGGTAGGCTACTGATATTACAATCAGCACCTGTGTACCTGCTGTTCTCACGAGCCTCTGCTATTCAGTTGAGGTCAGAGAGGCACGCGGCTTTGATTGAAAGATCGATGTCCAGCCGCGCCTATTGGAAATTGGCATTGTAAATGTGCTCTCGGTTTGTCAGAAAGCTCTCTGCTGCATATCAAAAGTTAAAACGAGATCCATGGATCCTAGAAGCAAGTAGCTATTTATGTTAAATGCAAAGGTAAAATTGCTTGACATCAACATAACGCATGTTTTTAATTTTCGAAAAAGTCAAGAACAGGTTGCTTTATATGTGCGACCTCATAACACTGATGCACAATCTGTGTAAAGACATCTTGTGTGCCAGAGAGCAGAATGTTAAATTCTTGTACTTCTAGTGTCATCATGGTTAATGACCTATTCAGTGTGGTTTAAATGGCACAACCAGAGGGATGCTCTGGAGATTACTTACTCATCCAAGACACCATTTCTAGTGGAAGAGTAAAGTGGATTTGTGGAATATAATATAACAACAATACAAAACAATTCAAACACAGACTGTGTTGAATAAAATCAAACCCTAATCGTGAATCAGATTTGGGTTTAACTTAACATCTTCATCAATAAACATGTTTGTTTTACACCACAGATCTTTGATTTTTTTTAGTGGTTCATGTTAGATCAGCAATCCCCGTCGTTTTTCAGCCTCCATGGTAGAATAAAAAGCTGAAGCTAACTTAAAATTGAACTTGTACGTATGAAACTTCTGTATAAAATTATTTATTTTGTCCTTCAAGGACCATAACTTAATATTTGTAGATTGAGTGGGTCAGTTTGTTTGTGCAACGCTTATACTTTGGGTTTTTTTTTCTCCTCTTTGTTGCTATTTTGCTGGTCACACCTTTGTTTGATGCTACTGCTCATATGTGCATTATTTGCAGATGAAGCTAACATGCATTTTCAGCAGTTCTCTTGCAGACCTAGCTCTACTCTACCTGCCCATTAACACGCTGCATGCACATCAGATCAGAAACTGCTTTTTATGCTTATCAGGTGCTTGGAGTATTATTCATAATTGAAGCTTATGATACCCTGTGAGCTCGATATGCAAAGAAGAAACCTTAGCTTAAGCGTTGGCTTAGAACAGTCAAGTTTCAGTATTTAAACTAGCGTCTAATGCCCTGTGTTCTGAGTCAGCAATGGGATAACACACGTGTACACACGTAATTGAAGACGGTTGTTGATTCAGTTTCCGTCATTCCAAGTGTAGTTGAAAGTGCTTGTCACTGATAAATTTGGAGCACCAATTGAGTCACGTACAAATATTTTAACTCTCCACAACATTTTTTTTCTCCACTAAAAAGGCCTTTTCTCTTCTTCATCTATCCTTTCGGACAACCCACCCAAAATTCCCCAAGAGGGGTGTACTTTTCACCCTACACCCACTTAAGCTGCTGACAATAGCTGGATTAGAGAAGAATTTATTCAGCAAAGCCTCACACATACCCCCAAAAAAGCCTATCCTTCATTAAATGGCAAAATGGGAGACTGAAGGAAAGCGGGGAGAATGCGATAGGAGCCGGTCGGTGATCTTAACCTGTCTGATGTTTGCTATGGCAGCTTATAGGAGAGCAGAGGTCCAGCAGCATTTAGTCCTAAAGAGCTGTGCTTTAGCGGAGGCTCCGGGCTGTCTCCCTGATTTTTCCAAGTGTCAGTGAAAAGCGTATACATTCTTTTCCAGCTTTCCCTGATGTGCTAGCATTTACTGATGCGCTTGACAAATCCAGGAATGTATAGAAGCTCTTTCATGTCCCGTCCATGTCAACAGGTGCTCAGCAATATCAGAAAGGCCTTACATTTAGCCATAGTGCTAGGTGTGCATTCTATATGAACTTCTTTGTTACACAATTCTAGTAAATTATCTTAATTTTCTTTGACTTTTTTCATAACATGCTCTAGATATTCTGTATTTGTTGCACCCAGTTTCACAGCCCTTTTCTCTTCACTTATCCATCCTTTGTTACCCATCACCTTTGAGCCCTTTGTGGCCTCAGTCCAGCCTGCGATGGAGTGAAAAGGAAGCACTGATGTTCAATATATCAGCATAAAATTTCCATTTTATGTTCTTTGCCATTCTTAAAGGAAAACTGTAATTTACTAAAATCCTTAGCAGTCTGGTGTTAAAGGCTTTATCTGTCTTTTACTAAGGCTTTGACTTATAGTTTCTGTTGGGGCTTGTGTTATGTATATACCTGCTACTGCCATCATAAGTGATAATTAATACCACTTTGGTATCTTATTATATGTTGGGGCACTTCTAAGGCTTTTGTCCTCATAGCTTATGCCCAAGGTAGAATCTTTAATGATTTCATGCACTGAAGTCTTTAATTCACCACCAATTAACCCCAAGACCACTGCAGCATTTCCCTAAATCTACACAAGACTTTTTTTTTTGTCTCCCACTTCAAAAAGGCCAAGCAGGCGAAGATAGAAAAAAGGCTAACCTGTTAGCAAACAGTGAAAAGGGCTGAAAAAAGGGGGGAGTTAATCCTTATTAGGCTAAATTCAGACTAAGTGGCCCCAAAGATCCTTTCAAAGGGGACTTTCTTTCAGGGAGCACAAACTCTTGCTGGGTGACGTTTGGAGTTGAATACTTTGAGTCTTTAGGCTTCATAACCCTACACATGCTGCAAGCTGGGCCTGTTTATTTTGCTTCAGTTCTCACTTTCCAGCACAGCTTCTTAGCTGTGTTTATTTTTTTCTGACCTTGTAGTTTGTTTTACTCCCCTCAAGGCAAACAGAACTTTATGTGTGACCAGTGATTACACATTACACTAGTTACACAGCTGTAGAACAACTGGGATTATCAGTTCGTTTTGGGCTAGCTGTTCCTGAAGCATGATGACAGGATGTCTAATATTCAACACTGACTTTCATATCACTCTTTCTTTTAGATGCTCTCTAGTTTTAATGGATAATATATTTGCTCCTTTTTAAATATACCTATTGAGTTTGTGGAAAAAATGTGGATACTCTTAACTTGCTTAGATGGGAAGATTGATACCACTCTGTCCTCTGTGGTAAATACGAAGAATAGAATAGAAATCAGTCAAATAATACTATTAATTTAACCCAAAGAAACATTAGTTTTGTTAAACTGACTCTTGATTACTTCAGTAGCTAAGTCTTCTATATTATTTGCATATTCAGATGCACTTTCTCTTAAATTCTGTGGAGAACATGGATAAGTTGAGGTAGAGTCATGTTTTTTGCCATTTTCTTAAAGCACTTGCTTTCAAAGCCACAAAGGCTTGAGGACAACTGCTGGAGTGTGAAAGAGGAGTCATGTGGCTGCTCTTAAGGTCACATGATCGAGCGTTCCTGTGTTGAGCATTGCTTTCCTCTTAAAAGCTTTGCCTACTTTATTCCAAATGCAACCTCCAAACACGTACTCGCCCAAAACAAAACACAGTTTTAACCTGCAGTGAGTCACGAGCTTGTGCATGTTTTCGTGAAGCCTTACACTCAAACTGTGCGGATCTGTGTGGCTCTTTCTTTTTCCATCGTGGTACATCAGTCTCCCTTCCTCTCTTTTTTTTTTTTTTTTTTTTTTTTGCTATCACTCAATCTCAAAAGCAAAATCTGTCTTAATTGGCTCCAGAGGGCTCGGGGAGGCTTTGTGTCAACGCTGATGAGGGTCCTGATTGGTCCAGAGGCACAGGCAGCCAACAGACCCTTGTTAGTGTGTCGGGGCCCTTTGCTTGCTCGTTAGTCCGATGAACTCATTTACTGATGGGGGGTGACACGGCCTCGTTTACCAGTGTGGAACAGAGAAAGGTGTGTGTGTGTGTGTTGGTCGGAGGGGGCGGGGGTTAAAGCGAACAGGGAGGGTAAAGAACCGAGTAGAGGGGAATATAACTGAACTTACAAGGTGCATACGCAGAAATACTACGAGTATTGAAAAGCCATCAAATGCCGATTTATGTTTCTCTTCATTTTCTTTCTTATTTGATGCAGCAGTGAAAAAATAAATAAAAACCCGCTGCAAGTGACTTGGTTCACTGAAACTGTTTATTGCAGATTGCTTGATTCTGTGGTCAGTCAAGTGGAAACAGTCACAAACAGCATGGGACTTGGAAGTCTTTTTAAGACATCTAAGGAATCTGTAGCCTCAGTCCCTTGTTTGCATGCACATTTTTTTCTTCATTTTTTATGAATTCTATTCAAGTTCTTGCAGTATTGCTTGTCCCTCGTCTGTGTTTTGATGTTGATGGATCACCTCTCTTCCTCCCGCTCATTAATTTCATCACCTTATCTCCCACACCACTTCATTTGACCAAAAGGTAATAATAAATCCCTCATCCATTATCCTTTAACTGAGGCACCCATGTGGAAATACTTAATAAGAGGCAACAAATTGAACTTCAATCACCTCTTTTTTTCCCCTTCGAGGATGTATAGTAGATTAAACCGAACATGCAAATGTGCTTCCACCACTCATCAAACACTGTTTATGTGCAATTCTGAAACCTTTATTTCCTAAAACACCACAATTGATATTCAAATGATATTTTATTTGTATTTTTTCACATGTTATGACAAATAAGGATCATTGGTTGCTGGCAGTGGCTTCTCTCCTCTTCAACTCTAGGGTCTTATCAGCCCAAAAACACACACCCACTCAGCCGGCCTGACTGCAAAGGCAGCTGAGAGCCTCATCTATCTTGAACCACGTTGCTGATAGTTGCTCCTCTGCTCTCTTAACTCTTCTTTAATCCAGTAGAGTTTCAATTTAATCCATTAGCATCCCTGTGTTTGGCTTTACCTCTGTTTCTAAAGATGCTCTGGTTTGTAAGAGGGGTGGATGCGAGGGGTGATGAAGAGGATTCGCTGGCACAGACTGTCTGTGAGATTCAGTGGTGACAGCTTTTGTGCATGTATGTGTGTGTGTGGTTACACACCATAGCCACAGTCACCCGACCCCTCTTCATGTGTCCCTCTTCATTCCGCAGTCTTATGGGCATCTGACAAAGACAAACGACAGTGCTTCAGAAATGAGCCGCAGCCCGCTGCACAAACAGGTTGAACAAGGAAGAGGGAGAGATGGAGAGAAGGCAATGCAATCAAGACCGGTTCTTTTGTTTTCTGTTTGGCTGTGTCCTCTCGCGTGACGCCGTGAAATTGATCTCAGAGTGCTCCAAACCTGTGCCCGTGGATATCGTTCCACTTGAAATGAAACCTCAAAGAAACAGCTTCTGTCAACGATCAGCTCCTGATCAATTTGATGCTGCCGCAATAATAATATATTGTTTCATTATTAATATTATCACTTTAAAACCAGACATTCAGTAGATGGTAAACCAGAGATGGTGTAATTGAATTGCGATTCAAGACTGTAATAGTGTGAAATCTCTATTTTTTTCCTTTGTTCTGTAACTGTAGCATTCCCGTCTCTTTAAAGCTTCCACTACTATATATTACAGATGAAGCTGATGCACCCATAACTCCAGCATGGACAATAACCTCCACACCAATGTAATTTGTCCAGATGTGGTCAGAACAGCTCGAGCATTACGACACAGATAGTTCGGCATACTCGTTGTCACACACTCTGCTTTTTCATCTGCAAGGGAGAGGGTGCTGCCGATCGGGATGATGATCTTGGAGAGCAGCACGCTGTTTACAGCTGAGTTCCAGGAGATCCATCAGTCTAGTGAAATATATCTGGGTGCCTTCACTTGTGTCATATCTTTCTATCAGCTGAGAGTTGGCAGCTTCATTAGTTTATCACTGGGCATCTATGTAAAACCACTCTTTAGTTGTGAATAGTTATACTTCAAGCTTTCACTTATTAAACACCTGAAGGCTGGAATGTCTTTTCTGATCTGATGGAAGAACAGAAAAAAAATGTCGACATGATCAGCTTATTGTCACGTTTGTAAATAGAGAAAACGATGAAAACCAGTAGATTTTGTTTGTCATCAAAATTCAAACATCTCAGCTAGCAAAAGTGATCACAACTTATGTCCCCATTTTGCTGATGAATTAGTAGCCAACAAATCTGAAAGTGCAATTGTTGACCTGGATTTAATATGAGCATGCCTCAGAGAATACTGCACGCATAGTATATCCACTATTTTAAATGCATTGAAGATTCCGTTGAGTTTATCTTTGTGCTAATTTGATAATAAAATAAATGTTTAGGTTTTTTTCTTTGGGGATTGAATCTTGGTGCTACCCTTTTCTTTGTCTGCTCCTGCTTATTTTTAAAACCACGCCATTCCTTCTTTGGTTCGTTGTACCTGGTGCACAATAAACTTAATGTTGGTGGAAGTAATGAAATCTGTGCCCAACATCTCTAGAGCTGACTGAATACAATGGTTTGTCTTTATAATAATAATAAATATCAAAGCCAAAGTGTAAGGACAGCTCATTTTGTACGGCTGGTTAGTTTACAAATAGGAAAAAAGCATATTTTTAATATATGTTGAAGATAATATGTTGAAGATTAAAAAAAATTCTTTATAAAATTTATCATCAAGATGTTATTGAACTTAAGGGCTAATATTGTGTTACACTGTATTTATTTACAACAAACAAACAAAAAAGTCTTGGAAATGGGTTTGGCTTTAGGCTGGCTGTGACTGGTTAAATCATCTAAAGCTGCCTTGAGAGAGATGGGAGGCAGGAGGATGCGGTGCTGGCTAGCTTCTCCAGGCCACTAATCCACATTTAATTGAACTCCAGAGACTTTGAAGTGAGTCTGTGATGCAGGCAGGTCTTATTCCTCAGAGAGACAGCGAGGGAAGCGCTCCTTAGCTGAAGGCCTCAGCTGGTCCTCTTCTCTGTCCCCTTGCCTTTAATGAGCTCCTTCAGCTTAACACTAAGCCCAGCGTGCTGGCTCAAATTTGAATACTTTTGATTAATAAGATGCTGCAAAATCATGTCTTAACAACATGAAGTGCTCCTTTTACCTTTCTGCCTTATAACAGCGGGCACCTTTGAAACCAAAAGCAGAGGTTGAAATAAAAACCTAGTTAACAAAGCAGTGCTAAGTAGGTTAGTAGCCAACCTAAGTGCTGGATTAGTATGAGGACAAATCACAGGGGCAGGGCTAAGCATGCGGGTCTGTCAGGAGCTGTGACAGCCGTCAGAACAAGTCACTCTGACAGCCACCGCGGTCTCCATGGGGACAGATTAAGCTCAGTTCATCGAAGCATTTTTAAATGTGGAGCTTAGTAACATAATATCGTCTGACCTCCGTGTCAGTTACCTCCGAGGAAATGCAGAGACCAGTTGTAATCAGATGTTTTGCATAAAATAGCTTCTTGTCACAGCAAACTGTCACTTAATAGATGATCTTTTAGTGAACAGAACATTTCCTTCACAGCGTCCGGCTGAATAGCGCCCATTCTCTCGCTAAAGGAATCTCTTTTTCATTGAGGCTGATCAATATAAGACATTAATCGTGCTCTTCGAGCCGTCACGCCATCACTGTGAAAAATGAACTAACCCGGCCCTCTGGTCTGTTCGCCTTCCTTCTTCCCTTCTCTTCTTCTTTTTTCCTTTTCTTTTAATTTTTAATTTTAATTTCCATTGCTTGCTCTGTTTTCATTATTTAATTGGAATCCACAACTCTCTGGTTTCTCTTTCATGTTTTCCAGATTCTAGCCTACACAGAAGGTCTTCATGGAAAATGGCTGTTCTCGGAGATTCGTGCCATCTTTTCCAGACGCTACCTCCTGCAGAATACTGCTTTGGAAGTCTTCATGGCCAATAGGAGTAAGGCATCCCCCATAATTGTCTATGCGTAACCATTTCACCTTCTTATTGGGTATACACACACACCTTTTTTTTAAATGAATAATTGTGGAGAAATGGCAATCAAAAGTTGTCATTATTGTGATTTCTAATCTTTAAGAAATAATCCTTGATAACTGACTGAGAACCTTCACAGACATGTTTGTTGCTTTGTGCCTCTCTGCAGCGGCAGTCATGTTCAACTTCCCAGATGCAGCCACGGTAAAGAAGGTGGTTCACAGTCTTCCTCGTGTTGGCGTGGGCACGAACTTTGGCCTTCCACAGTCCAGGTTAGACGTGCGCGATTGCTTTGTTGTGTTTGTTGCTGTTGCAGTATAATCTCATGGGGAGAAAAATGGTAACTGGGGAGCAGAAGAGGATTATGGAACATCTATGGTGGTGTTATGTAAATATTTTAAAATTTCAAATAGTTTTTTTTTCTTGTTTCTCTCAAAAATGTACACACGGGGTTGGCCACTGATCTCCCTCCCACTCCTTACCCCGCTCCCCCCAGATATAATTGGCTTCACACAAACATAGTCCAGTTCATTTATTTATTTCCACCAGAGTGAAGCAAATACTTGCTTGTAAGCCTGCAGGGCACACACCTTCCCCCAGCCCTCTCTCACATCATGCCCACTCTGTGTGCACGCATTGCTGGAGCCGATGGTGTTGGTTTTGCACAAATCTTGCACAAAATTCACAGCAAGACAGAGTTTTCAAGACGCTTTGGTGATGGTTAAAATTCAATCTGAGGGGAAAAAATGTGGATAAGATTAAAGATTTGTGATTGGCTCTTTTAATCTGAGGTGTGCCACAGCCCGTCTGATGGGATTTTTGAGTTGTATTTTCAGAAGATGATATTTTAAATTTTTGGTATTAAGCATCACAGAATTTGACATGTGGCAACATAACAGTGAGGGCTGTGTGATAAGTTAGAGTGAGGAGGTGCATCCAGTAATGAGTTAGTGTGGGTGTAGGAGAGTTTGTGTGTATAAGACACAGGGTTAGGGCAGGTGAATGTGTGTGCTCGGCTCATTAATCATACTAGTTTGCCGGCCACCTTGCCTCTTCGACCTGAGGACGGCTGCTCAGGGCAACCCGGTACACATCAGCTCATACAGCCAGCACAGCACAATTTAGCTTCATGTCCAGAGTTACGCACACACACAGATGCACAAATTAAAGCAAAGTCCAATATATGTTCATAATTTAATCTAATCCCTCTGTTTTCAACCATTTTTCCAGTTTTGCATTCCTTCTTTTCTCTCCTTTACTTCTCCATATCTATTTATAATGTCATTTAAAGCAGTTCAAAAGATGTACAGAATTGCTTGGTGACAATATAAAAAATGTGTCAAAGTACACTTGTGTTTGGGAAGTCATGTTTTCACATTCTTTTTCTTTTCTTTTCTTTGGCAAGGCCTAATGACCATAATCTCACACAGTGACATTGATTAATTTCATCATTTTCTTTTGTTTTAATTGGATTGGGGGTCATTCGTTTTTGTCCTGCAGCATACATCATTCTTTGGGGCCTCCTGTGTGTGTGTACACATGCACGTAAATATGTGTATTCAACCCAATTTATTGCGCATTTGTCTTCTTAATTAGCAAGACTGTAAGTTCAGTAGATTTTTCATAAAATGACATTTGGATTGCAAAAGTCTAATAAAGCCTGGGGCTTTTTATTCTTGCAGTCTGCTGTTCTTGTGATTTGAACGGCTACAAAAGATTTTAATATCGAGCTTTCCATTTCTTTTTATAGACGCATCTCTCTGGCCACACCTAAGCAGCTGTTCAAGGCGTCCAACATGACTCAGCGCTGGCAGCGCCGTGAAATATCCAACTTTGAGTACCTGATGTTTCTGAACACCATCTCTGGTGAGGGCACCGCTCAGCACCTGTGCGATGTTATTGCAGGGTGCAACACAGAGGTGCTGTGCACATTTTAGCAGTCTATGATGCTAACTTTTTTTTTTTAACAATATTTGTCGCCCCTCTCCCCCGTGCTCTGTCTCCCCTCCAGGCCGTACCTATAATGACCTAAACCAGTACCCAGTCTTTCCATGGGTCATCACCAACTATGACTCAGAGGAGCTTGACCTCACTCTCCCCAGCAACTTTAGAGATCTGTCTAAGGTAAGAGCGTGGAGACTCCTCCTCTCCCGTTTTCACTATAATGGATCTTTTTTCTTCTTAATTCCCTGAAAAAGTAGGGGGGGGCATTAACACACAGATAACTGTGTGTGCATTCTTCCTAAAGTCAATTTTGTTGCTTTGTAATTGCCATTGATCATAGTTTAGTGAACCTGCTCTTTAATCACCAGTGGCTGATTGCTAGGATTCCACACGTGCAGAGCATTTTTCCCATGTAACGACCCAAGTATTTCAGATGTCTGAGAAGAATTGATAAAATAGTGCAGTTTGAAACTTTTTATCTTACTAGCGTCATGCTATCTATGTTGATGAAGTGATTGTATATGCAGTGATTTGCACAGTTTTCATCAGCTCACAGATATTTGAAATTTGAGTAACAATGTGACAAATTTCCCAAAACTGCAAGTGGTATTCATTACATCTAATCTGTATGATTAGTTGTTGACTTTTGCTAGTTCAGGCAATCTTGACCTGCTGCATTTAAAACATATGCAAGCCCCTCATCTTCTCAGTCTGCAGCTCCTAATTTGTGGCTTAGCTATCATTTTCTGGCCATAAATCAAAGTTTCCTAATTGAATTCTTTCAAGTTTGACCTTCCACAACACAGCAGGAAGTGAAGTAATACTCCCTGGTAGCTCCAGGCATCGAGTGATTGGGCTTAAAACAATGAAACCTGCCCTGAAATGCTCCCTGGCACATAAATACACACACTCGCATCGCTAAAGGATTCTCCCCCATAATTGTAGGTAGTCACGCAATTATTTACTCCCATTAACTCCCCCGCTTTTACACGTACATACACAGATGGGAAAAGGCAAAAACAAAAAAGAGCACACCCCTTAGCTTGCCAGCTAACGTCGGTGGATGAACAGTCCAGCGGTGGGAGGACTCGGGATTAGTTTTAGAGTGGGAAGATTGAGCGAGTGTCAAGCTCCTGGTAGGAAAATGACTGAATAAATCAGCCATGGAAGCAAAAGAAAGCATGTGTTAATGGACAGGGGATCTGTTGGAGCAAATGCTTTTTAGAGGTACGCTGGAGGTCATTTGTTCAGGTGCAGACGTGGAGGTAGTCCTCTAATGAGACAAAGTGGAACATATTAGTCTTCTTTCAAAGATATCGCTCTTTGAATAAAACGATAAGTAAGTAAATTAGAGTCTGCATTGGTTTGGGTGAGATTAGACGATCTAGGAAGTCCAGTTTCACTAATAATGTGTTTTAGCATTTCTTGGAGACTCTCCAAAAACTCTTCATAATTTTCGCTCAGTCCTGTTCAAACATGACGGTATACATTTGGACTGTTACTAATACACAGATGGATCCATGGGTGGAAATTAGGGTTCACTGTGTTGGCTGGGTACAGAGAGGAAGAGCCGGTGACCTTCTGGCTCTACTTTTTGAGCCACCATCAACTTGACTTGCTGGCAGTTTGCATGTTATTAACTATGTTCAAAAGGACAATGCAGATTTTGTTTAGTTTTGCAAGAAAATTCTGTAATGGCAGCAATTTTAAATTAATTAATTTATTTAGGGGACAGCAAGCCTAGTATTGCTGTTTCTTTAGGCAAGCATTCATTAAAGTCCATCAACTGCCATCAACCATTGGAAATGAAAGGAAGAACAAATATATGCAGAATATAATCCAGATGCAACGCTATTGTCCTGCACAAATACCACAGTTATGAAACACAAGTGAACCATCTCCTCACACTTTCATTCCTTCACACTTCCCTGTCACATAGATTCAAACATCTTGTCCCTTAGGTTCTCCCCAGTCCTGCTTTCACTTTCAATCTGCTCCTCTGTGTCTCCGTCCTCGGCTTTTATCCCTCCCAGTGTAGTTTTTATCCACTGTAAGCAGCTGCATAATTCTTATGTTTATCCTGCTTGATGTTGCCCAACAGGGTGAAATGTGACAGTTGTATTTGCCCCACCAATACACACACAGGCTCACAAAAACCACGCAGCCTTCCCGTGTGGTTTCTTAGCTCATTTCTGCTTCCTTCTCTTCTCCTTTGCACTGCCATGAAGTTTGGACAGCTCAGCCTCTGTGCTCAGTCAAGCCTCGCCGCCCCGGGGACTTGAATGAATGGGAGAGTTGGGTAAAAGGAGGAGAAACAGAAAGACGATCAGAAAGCAAAAGAAAGAGGAGGAGAGAGTGTGAGAAAGGGAGAACAACATTATTTCCCATCCCTTTAACCCTTTTTCTTTTTAAAGAACAGAATGGAAGCAGAGAGAGCAAGAAGGAGGGGAGGGAGCAGAGCCAATCTTTATTACATCTGTTTTATTCATGTTGTTGACACGCGTGTGATATTAATGTATGACTACTGGACCGTGCCAGACTGCGGTGTCTGGAAAAGGGCAAAGCAGCTCTGTGCAGCCCTTCAAATCAAACCCCCACCACATGATGTTGCACCTACAATCATTTGTGCTCCCCATTTCTTTTCTTTGCAACCTAATATTTGGTGACCTTCAGTTAGTTCTGCACTCTCTGTGTTTGCCTGCACCATTCAAAACTGTGCTTACTTTTCACATTTTCCCCTCTTTTGTTTGCTCTTTATTGTTTTTCTTTCTTGTCTCCTTCTGTTTTCCTCTCGTGCTCTCTTTCTTCCTCACCCTTCACATCTCTCTTATCCCCCTCTAATGTCACGTTGGTGGTTGTCTCTTGTAGAAACAGGTCATCTGCGAAGCCTCCAGTGACATTGAGAAGCCAAATTGCTATGAACGTGTGTGTGTGTGTGTGTGTGTGTGTGTGTCACACACTGTCATCATTCCCAGCACAACAGAGGCCACACAGAATTTATGTTCCTTGCTACCAGAGCCATTCTGACCCCAGGGACTTTCTTATCATAAACTCTAACCTCAACCTGACATCAAACGCCGACCCCCGAGATAACATTGTAGTCACGATAAGCTCTCGCTAGATCTGACTGCAAGTGTTTTAACACCTCTTTTTTTATTCCTCCACCCCTTTTTGCACCCCAGCTCTGCATACTGTCACACATCTCCCCACAAAAATCCACTTGTTCTTCATAAAGATGCTTTATATAACAAAACCAAACCTAAATTTGACATTTTAACATATAAAATTAATCTTTGGGGCGATTTTACAAAAGAAAATTGTTATTTGATCTGTTTGAACTTCTTGAGTGTTCATACAAGGTGTCCTTACATCTAAGGCACGCCTTCATCTATCCATAAAAGGCCAAAAATATGTAAATAAATGAATCCACTCTTACTGTGCTTTTAATGAAGAACAACAAATAATTTAAACAATTGTTAATCTATTATGTACTCTGCATTTACATAGCAAGAAAATAGGACTTACTGAGCATCTTGTGTACCTTTGTGCTATAACGTGCTGCTCACAGACACATGAGCTAATGGTGTATTGATCTCATCGTACTCGCCCCATATGTTTATCCCCCCAGGCCCTCCACACCATTTTCACTGTTTAAATAGGACATTATACATAAACACTCTCTTCAAAAGGCTCTTGTGATTTATGACTCAAAGCCCTACTGATGCTCAAATTGTCGGTGAGCCATTATACTTCATCACCGGTGACCCATTATTGTTTTAAAAGCAAAGTAGCACTAGGTAATGTTCTTATAATAGTTTCTCAGGAAGGTGCTTATTGTTCCTTGAGGGAGTGTTTTTCGCTTGGTATGCCTACACATAAAAAATTACTTTTTAAATATTTGAGTTCCCAAAGCTGTGATTATTTGGGTAAGGAGGAGAGTTTAGGCAGGATAACATACATAATATATATAATATATATATATATTTTTTTAAATACATCTCACCATAGCAGCTTTAAAATGTCACTGTTACACCATCTGCAGCTGCCTTCTTGATTTAGAACAGATTAAGACTAATTCAGCATTATTTTCCCCATCTTTACTGAAAACTCTGGCTCAGTTTTCTTCTGTAGTGTACCCTTTAGTTAAAAGTAAATCGGTTCATTTGTCTGAGAGCTCATCAGAGTGCTATTCTTTGCCACGACGTATTGGGTCAATCTGTGATGGGGCAGCAGCAGGCGCTCCATCAGCGCACCGCCGGCCGCTCTGCTCTGATGTACGGCACCGTCGCTGCCGCTTTGTTGTAGCTACTGTAAGCTGAGAGCGCTAGCCCCACAGTAATTTACAGCAGTAAACAATGTCGGGCTCGAGCAAACCAACAGCCCCCACGTGCCCTCACACACAATTCTCCCTCTCTCCCTGTCACTGTGGCACTTTCAGTCTTTTCTTTTTTTTAAATTTTATATGCCTCCTCTCCCTTTTCTTTTTTTAATGAGCCGACTGTTATTAGGGCTATAAATCAGGCCAATGGGTGTGATGTATAATTCACTGTGTGTACTCACCCACCCCAGTGGCCCTGAGGAAGCCCACAGTGTATCACTGTCAACATAGATCTGCACAGTGTTGTGGCACAAGGCAATTCGCTGTGTAAATGCACATACGCACAGGAACACTATTTACAAAATAACCAAAAAAATGCATGCATTGAACAAAAAAAAAAAAAAAGCAGCAATAACTGCAAGACCGTGTGCATCACTCCCAGTACACACACACACAGGTACACAAGCATGCACCATTACACCCACATAAAACAGTAGCCATTGCACAGATCAATATCATAGACCTGCCCTGGATGTGTCTTGCTGTGACAGGCACCCTATGATATGAAAGAGATCCAATTGATCCACACCCTACTAGGCCCCCATTCTCAAAAGGGCATCATTCCATTACCATTGATCTGCTGTGTGTGTGTGTGTGTGTGTGTGTGTGTGTGTGTGTGTGTGTGTGTGTGTGTGTGTGTGTGTGTGTGTGTGTGTGTGTGTGTGTGTGTGTGTGTGTGTGTGTGTGAGCAAGATGATGGAGCGGTTCGAGGGAATGAGGCACAGCCTGCAGAAGACTAATAAAAATTGAACCAGCCTGAAAGTGATTTCTATAAATGAGTATTTAAATAATAGGCGAGCTGCACAGGGTTATTGGCTTTTTTTTTTAAAGAGCAATGGAAAATTAATGCAATTTAACCATTTTTTTCTGGACTATAAATAGGGCTGGTGACCAGTGTATTAGTTACAGATTAATAAAAGTAAAAATTAAAGGAACCCACAGCCTTGCTATTGATATTCTGAGTAGGCACTCTTTCATTGGAGCACATTAGTTTTCTCTGACAGACTACAGCTGCAGGGGCTCGGTTTCACAGCCTCTAAAAAGCACTCTGTGGGAAAGGATTGATCTGTCTGAAGGAAAACATCATCTAATATTCATTTGAGATAGCACAATGGTTATTAGCTTCATTCGCCTTGCAACTATTATGCAGCAGTGAGTAGTCCCTGTATTCACAGTAAAATTCAGTACTGCCTCCCTCGCTTTTGGTTTGTGTTTTTTTTACTTTCACGCATCTATCGTGTCCTAATATCTGTTTTGTCGTATTTATTTATTTTTCAGTTTAGCTGTTTAACATGTTTGACCTATTTTTTGTTTGTTTATATTTATAGCCCATCGGTGCTCTTAACCCCAAGAGGGCAGCGTTCTTTTCAGAACGATATGAAACCTGGGAGGATGATCAGGTGCCGAAGTTCCATTATGGCACCCACTACTCCACCTCGAGCTTCACCCTGATGTGGCTGCTACGTATTGTAAGTGCAGTGCACGTTTGGAGTGTTTAGGAGCATTCGTGACTTTTAATATGAATTCTGGAAAATAATGAAATAATTATGCTTGTGCAAGAATTTAACCTTGCTCTTTAAAAGTGTAGTTAAGCGCAGTATTTAAATTGGATTCTTTTTTTTAATGAACAGTACATTCATGATGTAGAGGTCATGAATGTATTCTTAATTAGACCTAGGATTTTATCAAATTAAGAGTATATGCATGCTAAATATTGCATAGCATGCATGCATGGGGTGATAATAAATGAAAAGCAAAAGCAGTGCACTTAAAAGTCTGACCTTCACCTTGATGCAAATTCTCAAGGTTTTTCTTTTTAATAACAGGTACTGAAATGTGATTTTGTTTGTTTTTGAAGCACATTAGTGGTGTATATTTTGCACTAGAGTGCTCTCTTGTAGTACCTTTGTTGAATGGATGCCATCAATCTTTCCATACTACACTCTGGGGAGAGGGAGGTTACTAAGTTTCTCCAACGTGCAGTTTTCTGCTGTTATTGTCCCAGTAGCTCACTGTCTCTGTAACTCCCAGTAGAGTTACCTCATTGATCTCTGCACATCATTAGCCAGCTTACTCTAAAGCCACTTTACCAGAAGCACTCATTTATAACTCTCGCTTAAAGATCAAACTTAACCTTAAATATGAAATGAAAATGGGTTTGTGTAGTAACTGTGTATTTTGTAAATTTTACACTGATGTATAAACTGCAAGATCAATTTGCTCACTGTCCCACCATTTAAAAAAAATAAAATAAATGAGGCTTGCGTCATTTCAGGCTGGACTTAATTAGCTATTTACAGTATTAGTTTATAGCTGTGGTACAGCACAGTGTGCCCATGTCATTTGGGGGCTCTTGCATCAGAGAGATGGCTATTGATCTGCCCTAACAAGATTATACGTGATTAGAAATGCATCAGCAGCACATGTGCATTGATTTTAGTAGCACACTGGGAATATTGTTGTTTTACTTGTTCATTTTTGGCTTTAAGTTTGTTACAGGGTGTGCAGAAAGGGTCAATTCTAGGTCAAATATATTGACAGAGTGTATTCAAACTGTAGACATGTTGACCACCATGTTTTCATTGCAGAAAAAGCAATTGGGTGGTTTCAGTTATAGGAGTAGACTCCCCAGTTTATATTCTTAACCATAACCTTTATAATTTCCAGGAACCCTTCACCACGTTCTTCCTTAACTTCCAAGGAGGAAAGTTTGACCATGCTGACCGCACCTTCTCCTCAGTATCCAGGGCTTGGAGGAACTGCCAGAGAGACACATCTGATGTTAAGGTACCATTCATACTTATGCATGCTCACAATGGATCTGGGGACAAAAATAATAGCAGTTGGACGATAAAGTCCCGAGCGCTGCAGGAGAATAAATCCAAGTCCAGCACACATAAAAAAGAGAGGGTTTCAAAAGAGTAATGTCCAGTCACTACCAATCATTGTCCCTACACAATGATAGCTTCCTGCTCTTCTGATCAAAGCGTTGGTTTAATCCTCATCTGTCCCAGCCGTCTGTCTCAGATTCAGTCAGCTATAACATGGACTTGAATCCCTGCCCACTGGGCCCCCAAACTCTGCTGCGCCGACGGATCTACCCTGAAACAGCACAGGTCATTCTCATACCGAGCGCCTTCGAACCCCCAGCGCACACTTTAACTGCTCTCCTAAAACATTTACAACTACACTCAGACATTCTCTGTCAAAGCTGAGTTTTGCTTGCTCTCCTGGCACTGGGTCACTGGATGGGGGAACAGCAGTGGTGTTGGGGGTTTTTACGCTTGATTGCGTTTACCCCCCTCCCGCATCCCTCTGATAAAACATGTGGATTGTGTTACTGTGTAGCTGGCCAATGCTTGATTGCAAAAGCCCAACAACAGCCTTAGTTTGCTCTCTTAGTCTCAACCTGTCAATGTGGATCAAACTGTGAGAGCTCAACTTCACATCAAAACAAAGAGGAAATCTGGACGTCGTCAGTTTGTTTCCATGTTCAGCTTGAATTTTTAGCATATTTTGAATTAAAATCTGTCGACTTTATCCAGTTGGATGCACACATTCATGCTCCTTTTTTTTTTTTTGCTCAAAATATGAATGTGTGCAACCAACTGGATGCAGTCCAGTCGCATCCATATTGCTTAATTCCTCTTTTAAGCAGTAGAGGAATTAGGAGTGAGATGTATCAATTCAGTAGGGTAAGTACACCATTTAGCTTTAGTATTGGGACCATTGATGGCAACCCTCTGTCTCTGCCAGAGGGCAAAAAGCCCCTGTGTTTTCATACGCCACTGTTAAAGAAGGGGTGATAATGGGCTACAACACCTAGATTCAATGTGTCTCTAGCCTGGGTGACGCTAGAATGACCTGCCACCCCCAATCCCCTGACCCCTAGCCTCAGCCCACAGGCATCAGAGGGGGAGACACAAGAGAAGAGGGGTTGGAAGTAGCAACAGTGGAAGTGTAGCTGGAGAGCCCAGAGGCCAAAGCCCCTTCCAGTGACCCATGACAGGACAGGATTGGGGATCAGAGGGGCTGGCCTCTGACCAGGCTGGAGCAAAAGGGCCACTGCACATAATGGTCCACGTAAGGCAGGCTCGAGTGTTGGGGAGTGAAGCCCTCAAGGTTTCGTTGGGGTATGTGCATGCGTGCGTGCACGGGTGCCGCTCTCTCCTGCTCAAATTTACAGCAGGCTGTAGCCGGTGAACCCGGGTGAGCAGGAGGCCTCGTTAAGAAGGTGACCTTTAGTTTTAGGTCAGCTTTTGTGGAGTGAAGAGATTTCAGAAGTGAGGAAGTGCCGTGTTGTTTTAAAGCTGTGTGTTTGCTTGCTCATTTGATTGGATCTTTTCACCCCATTAATGAGAGGGGGAGATATTGTGCAGCTAATTTGATAAGAGGAATGTTATTATTTGGCTGTATTTGCTTGTATTTGTAAAGATCATGTTACATATGCTAAGAATTGAATCTTTTCAAAATGCTTCTTGACTTCTGAGTTTAGTTTGTTTTGGTTTTTTTTTTGCTTTGAGTGTTAGCTGTCAGCCAATCGCCACTTAGCTTTGAAGGTAGGCTGTTCATTTCTAATGCTAGGTTATTAACATGTTTGTCACCAAATTCCCTTAGCAATGCCCATAATTGATTCTATATAGTGTTTTCTGTATATGCAGGTGAATGTAGTTATAGTAGTTATAGATAGTTATAGTTCATATAATTATGTATTTTGTTACACAAAACCTGTCAAGTCATAGAGCACATGGACTGTATATTAAAAATTTGAATTAGGACCAAGTCATCACCCACTGGTTTGTGAAGTCCTGTCTTATTGGCTTGAGATCAGAATTTGCCCATCATCACACTCATCTTACAGCATCTTTTTTGACTCTAATGAGGACTGTAATATGGAAATGATCATTGTATTTTATTCACTAAGAATATAAATTAGTGATTGAAAGTATAAATGCATGTGTCAAGTGTTTACTGCTTTCCCCAGTCAAATAGGATGAAGGGTAATTTTTCCATAGATGCTTTATAATCTGACTTTTTTGCAACTGCCCCCTGCTGACCACAAGACAGAATGCACTTTAAGGCATTTTTCTTTCCCTTCATTTTTTCAGTCTATTGGGGAAAAATGCAATATACCATATATTTCACGCTCCACTTTCCTTTCCTTATTTGCATGACACAGCCAAGAACTGAACCTTCCCGTGTCCTGATTGTGTCGAAGTTTGTGAGACGTACCCACAACAATAACACAACAGCTAAAGCCTGGGAAGCGTTGTTGATTTATCTACATGTTTTTAAGCTCAAACACAATCTTAATGTTTATACTCACTGTGGCAAGTTCTGCTTTGTTTAGAATGACACATGGCTAAACATATAGGGTTACATCTCCTGTCATACTTGCATTTCTCTTCACTCTCGAGCAGATTGAAAACATGCTGTGTTGTTTGTGACAGCCAAATAAAATCCTCATAGTAAGACGAGAATTTAGCTGACTTTTCTTTGTTGTTGTGGAAGAGAGGGGAAAATCAGAAGTGAACATTTTTTTTTTCTTCTTAGACACAAAGAATATGATCATCGCATCAGAATAGGGAGAAACCACAGCCGAGTGCACACTCAGAGGCTTTTTACAACAGACCAGCGTCATGTAATTTCCACAAATAATTCTGTCATTCAGAAAACAATACAGCAATACTATCTATATACAAAAACAGTGCTGCTTCGTTGCGTTTATTTTCCCTGCTCTTGTTCTTCTTAAAGAGTTACTCAACACTTCAAAAGGGCTTTTTGAGTTATAACATAATGTGCTTTAATTTGGGGAGGCAGTCCACCTCCCTTAGCCCACAGTTTGACTTGGAGTCTGCAAAACCACACTCATCAAATTTATGCTGATCAAGACTCACAGGACTTTACACTCTTTTTTGGGGGGGGGTAAAGCTTCTACTTATTTACTCCCTGACATCTGTAGAAGCACCAGCCCAGTTGCTTTCTTTCCTTTCACACCCACACAGCACTGTTTCACATGTGAGGGCGGTACCTTGATTGTTTGAACTGGTTCAGGGCCGCCTTTTGTGAGGCACAGACCCAGGGGTGAACATACCCTTTATCTTCTTGTACATCATGTTCAGATCTAGCATTGCCGTTATTCTAAATTTCCATTGGTGATTATGCAGAGCTTTCTACAGCTGCAGCATCATGTCCGATAACTGTTGCAGATTCTCAAACTGCTTTTTTTTTCTTTTTTCTTTTCTCCCGATAACCAGTGTGTGTTCATTTATGTGTCTGTGCTTTACCCTTTCAGGAGCTGATCCCGGAGTTCTACTATCTGCCTGAGATGTTTGTTAACGCCAGCAATTACAACCTGGGAGTGATGGAGGATGGCACTGTAGTCTCTGATGTTGATCTGCCACCTTGGGCCAAAACCCCAGAAAAGTTTGTGCGCATTAATCGACTGGTAAGAAAAGTACACCTGAATGCTGTGTCCCATTTATGATCCAGGTTAAAGCAAGTGTGCATTAAAAATATACTGAAGCCATCACAGAGTCTAGGCAAGAAAAAAAAGTTTTATAGTTGTCATTCATGTATAGCCTTGTTTTCTTTCTTCCTCATATGGCACATAGCGCAGGCCATCTGAGCCCCAAGCTTAGCTGGAAATGCTAATTTAAAGAGACAGTGTTATTTCCTGACCATCACACAGTTCTTCCTGTTACCTGAGCCTCCCCTCCTCTCACGTGTCCCAACTTTCAGATTGCTTTGCCGGCAAATTGATCCAGCTCTGTCCCGTCTAATATCCCCATGTAGCCTCACGGTCCCTCTCTCTGCTCTGTTCATACACATCTGGAACATGCCGGTGTGTGCAACTGCAACTGTGTTTTTGTGCAGAATAATTATGCAGTATCCACTTTCTGATCTCCCTTTCTGGTCCGCCTGGCCAAAGGCAGAAATATTCTATGTGTATATTCACGTCAGATGTTGTCAGACTGGCTGCCGTGTTTTCATTATACTCTAGATGTTCTCTTCTGTGCTTTACACAACATGCACACACACTGTTGGGAGACTAAGGTAACACTTTGGATCAGATTTCTCAGCGCTAGAAGATCTAGGAGCCTCAGATGGGGGGTTAACATTTTCTCTTCTGCTTTGCTGAAATTGCTTATCATTTATGCTTTTAGCCCTTTTATCTTTAAAACATTTTAACTTCATACTGACAGTGAAAGGACAGCTGTCCCCTTACAAATAAAGCTTATTCATAATTTTGTCCGTCTGTCTGCATAAACACAATTACAGAAGAAAACTAAACTGTGGGTTATAACGCAATGTAATCTGGAGCCTAGCGCAGGCCACTTTTCCCTCTCCGTTACATATTTGGGGTAAAAGCAGTGGCAGCTCCATGTGTGATGTGTGCCCACATTAGTAATGGGTGCTGATGATGCTGGGTGTGCTCTGTGACCTGTGCAGTCTTATGGTGGGGGTCTGTTAACTAGCCTGCTGATATGACCATGCTGCTATCATTAATCACACACTTCCCTCTTTTTGGCTGTCAGCATGCAGCTCGCTGTGGATGTATTAGAGCAGCGGTCCCCAACCCCCGGGCCTCGGACCGGTACCGGTCCGTGAGTCGTTTGGTACCGGGCCGCGAGAGTTGAGGCTCAGGTGTGAAATGTATAGTTTTCAGGGTTTATATCGGTTTTCAGCGTTATTTTGTTATCGTTTTTATCGTTTACTTGGTTTTCCTTGGTCTTTTCACGTGTGTTATGAATAAATTTTCTTTTTTTCAGTACCGATACTAGTTTTATTTTGTTGTATTTATCCGTGACACCTTAAAGGCCGGTCCATGAAAATATTGTCGGGCATAAACCGGTCCGTGGCGCAAAAAAGGTTGGGGACCGCTGTATTAGAGGGACGCTTGTTGTGGCGGCAGCGTTGCAGGCTGTTGTGCAGTGTTTGATACTCACGGGGAGGAAAAGTTGAGTTTTCATTTGTGCTAAATGAGGATTATATTTGACAGATATTTGGGAAATTGTTATGCATTTAAAAAAAAAACAAAAACAGAACCACTGGTCCAACTTTTTTTTTTTAATGGCATGAAGTTTAAAAAGTTTTGGATTGTTTTTATTTAGTTTCTTAAATTAAAAGATGGCTGCCTCTCCCTGAGGCTGGTTCTGCCAGACGTTACTTCCTGTTAAAAGGGAGTTTTTCCTCACCACTATTGCCTAATGCTTGTTCACAGTGCTGTAGTAGCTCCTTACAAGATACATGCCTTACAACAGCAGTCCCCAACCTTTTTTGCGCCACAGTTGGCAAAGTTTTATGTCCGACAGTATTTTTCATGGAGTCGCGGATAAATACAATAAAATAAAACCAGTAACGGTACGAAAAAAAAAAGATTTATTCATAACACATGGGAAAAGATCTAGGGAAACCGAGTTAACGATAAAAACGATAAAAAAAATAATGCTAAAAACCAATGAAAACCCTGAAAATCATGAACTTCACACCCTCTCTCACTCGCACGGCCTGGTACCAAATGACTCATGGACCAGTGCCAGTCCGTGGTCCGGGGGTTGGGGACCTCTGCCTTACAATATAATGCACCTGAAGGTGACTGTGGTTGTGATTTGGCACTATATTAATAAAATGGAATTGTATTTATTTATTTATTTATTTATTTTATTCTTTAGTTGGCAATGTTTTAATGTTCAAATCTGCTGTCCTGAGTTATTTCTGTTTCAAGTGTAGAGTTGAAACACGGTCATTGTAAAAACAAACATAATTTGGATAATGATGTAAACAAAAAAAAGGGAAAAAAATAATGCATCAAGAAGCAGAAACCTTATTGTATGAATATATGCATTAATGTGGTCTCCTGTAAACAGCTAAAAGAGCCTTTCATCGCTGGTTTAACTGTGCTGGTCTCCTCTACTTCTTCTTAATTTTCCCCCCTTGCTTCTGTCCTTTGTGCCCCATTTGGCACTGCAGATGCAATTTGGACTCTATTTTGTCTGCAGCCATACTAGATATGCTGCTTTCAAACTGGTAAAATTTCACTCTGCTTTTTCTCTCTCTCTTCCTCCAAACTGAGATATTGATCCAACGTGCAACCAGCAGGCAGGTGTAGGTGCACAGAAACATAACAAGCTTAGGAAAATAGGTTTCATCCCAGAGGGACTGTGAATAAAAGCTTTGCTATCAAATGTCAGTTTAAGTATAATTTTCTAATTTATTTGGACTGAATCACTTCCTGGAATCTGTTGGTTTCGCTTAAAATAATAAAATAAGCTGGGATTGTGAGTGTGGGAGTGCAGTTTGTCTTTGTAGTTTTACCATTTTAAGAGGCCCAGTCGTATGCTACAGATCACATAGAAACAGCACCAAGGTTCAGGGAGGGATGTGTGGGTGGACAGGTCTCTGGTTATGACAGATAGCTGGCATTAGAGGGTGTCAGCTGGCAACTGTGGTACTGTTGGGAAAGAGATGAGCGTGGTAGAGAGGAAGAGTGAAGGAGTTAATGGGCTGTTTGGCTCTCTTTAGCTTGTCTGCTGCTAATGGCTTTGCAACACAGGGATAGACAGCAGGAGAGAACACGCAAACACACGCAAATGCACACTCACTTGCAAACACACACAGGCCTGCTGTCTCCACTCTGGTTATGAGCCTTAGATGATTAACAGCTAATTAGGGCCCAATCTGGAAAGGCCATTAAAAGCCTCTCTCAGTAAAGGATTGTGCTGCTCCGCAAATCGGCAGCTTGTTTTTGTTGTTCAGAGTTGCATGGTTGGTTGGGGGGGTAAAAAAAAAAAAAAGATGATATAAGCCTACCATCAAACTGTAGCCGGGTTCATAATGCTTTCCTTTAGAAGTGTCATAAGTTATCGCTAATGTTTAGCAGGAAGTGTGTTGCATGGCAACAGATTAACTGCAAGTTTATGCCTAGACAGTTTATTGTTCAACAAATGTCTTACACAACACTGAAGGCTCCACTTGAAAACCACAGGTCTGAAGAATAGTTGGATTTTTGGGGGAGGAGGCAGAGCAGCACCTCCGCGGCTTGAGGGAAGTGCCTACAGTATACTTAAATGCTTTCTTGTAAAGGCGCACTCCCTTTTTCGTGGTCCATCACACATCCACACATGCATCCCTGTGGAGACACAGGGGTCTTGAGGCAGCATGCCACGGAGATCAGGGGCTGCTTGTTGCTTTTACCAGGGGGTCGAAGGAGAGGTTAAGAACTTGATCCCTCCTCCACCAGATAACTACATTTCTCTGGGCACTGTCAGCCGCTCTGACATTCCACTATGTACGACCATACCTCGCTTTTCAGGCCTGCTAACCATTAGAGCGATAGCAGGTGATCTTGTGTGCATGCTCGTGTAAATTTGACTGTTATTTGTCTCCATATCAGTGTTTACCTTTGCTGTCATGGCTCCAAGTTTCACTGGAGCTACTGAGATGGGGCGGGCTAAACCACAGTCTGTTAGAGCAGCCATCTGCTGATGCTAGACTGAGCTAAACACTGCTGTTTTTTTATTTTTATTGTGCATAGATCAATGTTAAACTAATATAAGAATGCAGACAGACATTGATGTTGGATGACATCTTTATAATCACCAATCAGCTTGTGCCTAAAATGTAATATGGTTACAATCACAATAATAGTTTCATTATTAAAAAAAAGTGAAGCTGTCTAATCAGACATATTTAACTCCATGGTTTCCATTACATGCACTTGCCGAGGCTTCTTGTTACTTTTTTCTCCTGTTGCCATTTAACCAAACTCTCCAGTGCTTATTTGCTGCTCCCTGCTTCAGCTGTTTGGCTTCTTTCACTCATCTGTGCTCTTGCTGCGCTGCTGACAGACCTGCAAACCTCACACATGGGAGAGACGGGCATGCTTTACTTTTGGCCTTTTCCGTCTTATAAAGTGTCAACTCGCTCAAAGGAGTGACAGAGGCATCCGCTATACTGGCCTCACAGAAAGAGGGAGCCTTTCGTCTTTGTGAATGGGAAAAGGCAGCTGAGTGATTGGTCAGAAGCAACGGCACAGAGAATGCTGGCCACAAGAAGACACTGTGGGTGTTGGATGCCAAAGAACCTTTGTAACTCATCAAAGACGACCATTATGCCTCCCATTGATTTACTTACTCTATGCAGAAACTCTGAAACTGTCATGTTGTTGAATTTCTGTGCACGGTTTATTCCTGTGCTATAATATAAGAAACTACTCGTTGTAGGATTTTCAGTGTGACTGTGATGTCACTAAAACGCATTATGTACTATATGCTGCTCTCAAGGAACACTTTGCAAGCTTTACTAAAGAGTAGCTTCTATAGCCACAAGTTGTAATTATATGACCCTAGCACATTAGAGTGCTCAGGGCACTGAAACACATGCTATCAATCATTCATGCAAAACACATAATCATCATTTCAGTGCAAACTTGCTAAACTGAAAACATCTGAAGTCAAGAAGCTTCTCTCTGCATCGCCAGGCAGAATAGTGCATTATTATGACCTAAGTCATCCTCACATGCCGCACACATTAGTCTGCGGCTGCTAGTATACATCTTAGCTCTCTTGAATTATAAATGTTTGCTGATGTCTGAGAGTAACGTCTGGAGCTTAGCTCTGTTGCTAACCAGTTGCACATATAGTGTGTGTATACGGTCCAGTCAGATTTTGCTAACAAGCTTTGAGTGACTCTATTATCCATTACTGGAGAGTTTATCAGTGATGTCTTTGCTTTTATTTTAAGACCTTTGTTCCCATGTCAGTGCATTTAAATGCTCCAGCAGGTAGATGAACCTCTACAAGCACTGGATAACTCTAGCTTTGCTTCTGTTGCAGTTAAAATGAAAATATTGATATAATCATAATTATGATGTTTGCAGTGGACAGTGATGTGAGTGTGTTTCATACTTTGTCATTCGGCCTTACAGCTGTTGTTGTGATGTCATCACAGTAATCCTGCCCGCAGAGGTACATCTACATGGCTGTTAAAAGACAAATGTCATATTTGAGACATATCACCTTTACCCCCCAAGCCTCGCACTTTCAACCTGTTTGAAATCTGAAGTTTGTCAGCTTTATGTGCTGACAGCCATTAACGCTTTGCAAAAAACTATGCAATCAAGAAACCCGTTATTCAGCAGGCATGTTATTACATTAAGACATGAAAATCTTATACATAAGATTTCTTTTTAAGTTGACAACATAGTTTGAAAGACTCGGATAAAGATTTTAGGAAGTTTACTGTAAAGCGTGATTTGTGTAGGAAGTATCCGAAATGTAAGCGAGTAGACTCAGAAGACAAAAATGTGTCTTGCATTTTTTCCCACAAGTCACACAGCCAGACATGATCGCTCCCCAGCTCAGACCACCAGCTACACAAAGTCAAAGATCACGACTGTTTACATTCACCTCTCATCCGTACTGCACTCTCTGATCAGACACCCGCTGGGACTCGCATAATGCCGTTCCCACCAGCGTCCACATCTTATTCTCACAGTAACCCCACAGGAACCCATGCATGAGCTGAGGTAAACCACTGCAGCGACCAGCCACTAACCACTAAGAAATACTTGTGCACTTGTGAATGACTGAGTGAGTGAAAACCTTAACGTCGTCTATCCCAGAGTGGCCCCCGGTAATAGAAGACAGTTTGCCATGTTAGCCTAGTGCTAATCTATTCCCCTGGCGTCTCCACTGAAAGCCTTGTTGCTGGATGGGAACTAGCACGTGGGGTAGAGGGAGGTTATCTGGCTAATATCAGGCAGCGCTCACTGAAGGGGTATTGTCATGCATAAGGGCAGACATGTTTACTGTGTGCTCAGTGTTTTACGAGCTGTCCCCCCTTCTTCTTCGGCTCCCTCTCTTGCCTGCTCATCTCCCCCTCCCCTCGTTTATCCTCCCTTTCGATGACGTAATGGCAGACCCGATGAGAGCCTGAGAAATGGAATGATCTACTCCTGCTGACATACTCACTCACTAATGTTGTCTTTCTCCCTTTCCTGCACTCCTCCATGCTTTCATTTTACTTCTGCCAAAGTGTACTGAGGCACTTTTTTTTGCAGCATTATTCTGTGCTGCGTCTCAGACTCCTGAATATCCGTGTTTGTAATCCTGGCTTTATTTAGAGAAACACTTGTACTTACCCTTTGCCCCAACTCAAACGAATGTGTTTCTTGGAGCATGAACGCAGATAAATTCTTTAAGACGTTTTTGTCATACTTATATTATCCATACGAGAAGGAAATAGCCATACAGCTGTTGTATAGATTCCCAGGTAATGCCGTGTAAACATTCAAAGACCCCAGAAGATGACTGACATATTCAAAAACAAAGGCTTGCATGAATAAAATTGTGTGATGGAAATTGGATGCAATCTTATTTTAGGGTGTTTTTTTTAGGACACTTTGTTAGAATTTAGCGCAAAGCAGGGATGCTTTGCTGTATACTCTTGTTCTTGTGGTATTTTCTGAGTGTTTATTTAGTTTTGTAACAGTATATCTCTGAAAATTAAGCAAAACGTGTCACATTGAATTCATGCATATTCCTTCTACATTTCATGAGCATAGTTCATGGGTTTCCTTGAGGATGTATTTATGGTTTGGAGCTGCTGGTCACGTACATACGCAGACAGTCTCGCACTAACAAGCTGCAGCTCCACATAACCCCACACCCTAATAACCTCTGCTTGAAGGCTAACTACACTCAAACTGATCAGTTGAGCCATTCATCCTAATCATCTCCAATCTGTGCTGAGAAGCCTCCACACCTCCACACAGTCCTGCAGCCAACTCTGTAATCATCTGAGACAATAATGCCTCTCTCAACAGCTATCCAAATATTCTTTCATCCAGAAGCAGAAGCCCTCTTCAGCGTTTCTGTGTGTAATCAGCTCTTACTGTTGACTTAGCTTTTGCTCACTTGATCCCATTGTGTTGTGGCACCGGTGAAGTATTTGCTAGCTAGTTAGGCTTTTGGAGTGGAGGTGGACAGATGGTTATGTCCTTCGCAGGTGCTTGTGAACAGTGTTTAAGATTTAGCTTCTCTTGGTTCTTGCCAGTTGTAGTAGTAATAATAATAATAATGATGATAATAATGTTAGCAGTTGTTTTAATAACAATTGTAATAATAATGTATTTTTTTTTAAGGCATCATTGTTTAGTTTGCATTTTTTCAGTCATGCATGAACTTAAATCTAAATGGATGCAGACACCACAGTTTTATTGTTATCTAACTTGGATTCAGTGCCATTTTGCTCCCCAATCAGTAGTGTTTACTCCACTGTCTGGGCTGTAAGTTGGATCAAATCCACCATGATGTGTTTGTTTTGTGGCGACTTTCCCAATCACTACTCATTCTGCTTCTTTTCACCCCTTAACATGATATTCTTGCTTTTTAAGTGGTCGGGAGATAATGAGAAAGATGGGAGGAGAGAGCAGCCGAGAATTAGGGTTAGAGTTTCAGGTTCCACTTGCCGATGAGTGCCTCCTCCACTGAACCATATCCAGAACTCTCACAGTTGCGACCTGTCTAATTAGCTGAGCCGGAAAGGAGGTGGGGTTTTGGACTAAAGTAACACACGCGGCCCATCTGGGTTTTTCTTGGTGTGTGTGAATATGAGAATAAAGGAAATGGTTCATTAGCTGCATGGCTGCTTTAAGGATCTCATTCCTTACGTCATACGCCCCCCTCGCCTTTCTATGTTGGGGGGCCCCCCTCTCTTCTAGCTGTTTACAGGCTTCCTCTGCGTGCTTCACAATGACAATTAGCTTCTCATTTTCTGCAAGCTAATAAGCCCTTTAATCAGAGTGCTTGTCAACCTCAGGGCAAGGAAACTCCAGAGGAGTTGATCCTTAGGATCAAATGACTGGTAGAGAAGGAAAAGAAAGGGGTAAGTGGGAGAACAAATAGAAGGGGGAGAAGGAAAGCAGGCTGCTGAACTTGGAGAAGGAAAAGAGAATCAAAAAGTGAGATAATAAAGCTGTACTAAGGTAAAACTACTAGGCCAGTTTCCATTAGAGATGCCGTCTAAAATAGAAATTTGATGGGCGGATTTATGATTTGATTTAATAAAATGTCCAAAAAGAATATGACTAAACAAAACTTGGTCCCGACTACCGATTCAGTGTCCTTGGATCATCATTTTTAAACGTGAAAACACGATGTTTGACTGTCACGCTGAATGTGGTTTTCAGGATGTTTTTAATCAGCTTGTTCTGAAACAGTCATTTTAATATATCCAAATCTGACAAGTGTTTGTTTTATACATCCGTAATCAATACGAACGAAAACAGTCTGCCGCTGACAACGGCTCTGCACACAACATGTGCCTTTAATTACACACCCACACCATCGGCGACACACGCACGTGCAACATACACTTGCATCACCGTTGGCATGCAAATGAGCGCATTGATTTGTTAAGTGATGTTTTAACATCCTTACGGACAGCTCTCCATAAGTCCTTAAAAGGGTTTTTAAGGACCAGTGAGGCAAGGAGGAAAGCGTTCACTGTCACCTCGTTAAGACTGAAGTGAAATCCAGCTCAATCCAGACCATAAAGCTAACCGCAAACCACTGCGAGGCACAGAACCTTCACAGATAGGCCCAGCGTAAACCTGTAGTATGGACACGCAGTTTTCCTTTTAAGCAGAGCAAAGATAATCACTACAAGAGGTCCCACATGAGGTTAAAATAAAGATAATAAATTTCCCACCTGTGAGCAGAAAAAGCTTTTCAAGATGAGGCTGTGGGCTGGTTACTGACTCGAGATCAGACGCTCTCAGTTTTGCTTCTCAGGACTCAAAGCAACCCCGGTTTAATGTCCACCAGCTGGTTAATTGCAATCACTTGGTGCTTCTTAAATTAGGATTGTATGTCTTTAAATCCTCAGTCTAGAGTACAGGTCCCTCTAAAGAGTAACATATTGACAGACATGTAGTCAAACTGTCATTCTTTTTGAGCGTTTTGGGTTTTCTTTCTAACCTTAAAGTCTACACTCCAGCTACAGATGTTTCACAAAGGAAGGGATTAAAGTAACCCGAGCCTTGCACGCAGACGAGGCTTGTTCATTATGATACATTTTCATTGGAATCCACATCACAGCGCGGCATGCTGGAACACAAGCAAAATAAGCATGCAGTTCACAAAGAGTATATAATTATATGCATTTGAATACATGGCGGCTTTGATGGGGAAAAATGATTTGGGTAAATGTATCATTCTTCTCCTTAGGAGAATATTCCAAATTATTGTTGCTGTTGGAAACAAATCAGAGCACACAACAAAAGGGACCCCCTTGCCCCCACCCCACCCTCCCCTGTGCTTCGAAGGTGTACTTTGTCAAATCTGTAACAATAGGAATGTGGGATTCCAGTTACTTCTACCCCCTATCAGCATTTACATAAAGGCATGCTAAATTATTCATTAATTATCAGAGAGTCCCCTGTGGATGGGGATGACACACACACTGGCTGCTAATTGGCCCATCAATAATCCTGCCTGGTTCTCCTAAAGTGGCACCAGATCCCACCTCAGGAATCTACTATCTGCCTCAACCTTCTGCTCAACTGTTTCCACAGTGTGGCACCACATGTGGAAACGTCTCCACAGCTGCTCACATGACACATTGTTAATGAGTTATCAGAACATGCCTAATTTCTGTACTTCACTTAGGTTTCTTTGATGGATTATAAATATGAGTTCCTTAGGTGTAATCTTCTTGTTATAAATCGAAATTAGGTTTATTGAGTACCTGCATAGTATTGTGTGCTATTTTTGGAGTTATATATAATTTTATTATTGTGAAAAGGCAAATGGGAAAAATTGTATTTACTCTGTTACTTCCCCTCCTCCCATCCGAAAATGTGAATAAATGAGTCACCAATATGACATTTTGAAAAAGGTTAACTGAAGTAGCTGGCAGTAGTTGTCATTGTTAAATGTGACACAGTTAAGCAATGTCAGTGATGGGGACTTCTCGATCTCAGAGTGTAAGTTTTTATAGGAAGAGCAAGAAAACCAAAACAAAATAAAGCACTGGGCTCATGTCAATCATAGTGAGGAAATGTGTCGCCTAATGCAATGGTGTGCCTCGCAGATTGAATGTTAAGGATGATGTCACTGACTGGTTTCTAGAGTTTGAAGGTTTAGCATTTGTGTTTTTGGCAGATCTGAATCTGATCTGAATTTGTGAATTTGATTTGTTGCAACTGAATTCAATATGACTCAATATTTTAGGCTTTATTGGTGCTGAGGTTTAGAAATTTTGATTGCTTTTGTATTTAGATCTTTGTGTAATTATCATGTGTTTTTCCACTGTGTGTGTGTGTGTGTGTGTGTGTGTGGGGCTCCCTGTACTATAGCTGTACTATTAAGTGTTGGATGAGTTTGTTGTTGATTTCATTCTGTTCATTGGACTTCAGTGGAGTCTGATCAATGGCACCTTTCCCTAAGCTTCTTCTATTAAGATGTTTTCTCTGACGTCAGCTCATGATGTAAAATCCCGAGTTTAGATAAAGGGGCAGATTAAAGTAGTTGAATCCTAATCTGCCTGATACCACTGCTGTTGCGTACAATTTACACATCCGACACCTTTGACGTGATACGATCGTGGCTTTTCTACTGCAGGTAGATACTCTTTGAATCTCTCAGCTTAATCTGCTGAGGTTAAATTCCTACATGCAGACTTGAGTCAGGGAGACATTGACAGACCAAACAAATACAAAAACAGATACACACTTCCAATTCCAGCAGAGCGCACACAAATTCTCACTTACTCTGTTTCACCCTCTCTAAATGGATCATGCAAATGATTTCCATAAAGGCGGGCCTCAGGAGAGGGAGCTGCAATAACACGGCTGCTCTTTGTTTCCCTTTGCTGAATGACAGTTGATTGCGGTGCACATTAAATGCCCATCAGCCCCAGCTTTAGTTTTAGAAACAGGGGAGCAGGGCCTGTCAAAGGTCAATCCTAGTGCATAATGAACTGATCTCTCCCTCACACACACGCACACAAACACACACGATACACGCACGACTGAACCTCTGCTATTAAAGGGAGTTTGAATAAAGAGGATTTTTCTGGCTTATCATGTAACATTAATAAGAAGTGCTGCCCTATGACATAATGTGAATATGGCGATGCCAGAGAGGCAGACAGACATGGAGTCTAGACCAGGGGTGTTCTGTTTTATCTTAAGACTAACGGTTAGATTTGTTTTTTTGAGTGTGATCATAGACAGTAGGGAATCCACAGATCCCTCTGCCTGCTAATTCTGTTGAATCTGCAGCTTTCAGAACAGTTCTCGCATGTGAAAATAATAAATAAATAATAAAAAAAAAAAATACACATAATGCTACAGAACATGCTACTTAATGCTACATCAGTGACAAGCTGTGCACGAGACGGCACTTTTTAAAGTAGGGTCGGGTATTGTTTGAAACATTTTGAGCCTCAAAGACCAACTTAGCAGGAATTTGAATTTCATCAGATATCCTGTGCCAGATTAGCTTTTTCTAACTTTTATTCTCATTGCTGTAGCTGGATACACCTTAGCTATAAACCAGAGATTTATTTATAAGGACAAAGTCAGTCAAACTCCCATTAAGCTCTTTGTTACATCGAAGGATTCGTACAAATTTATTGTATTTGAGTTGTGATTGATTGCCTCCGTGGTTATCCATCTTACTCACAGGGTAATAAACATTTTAAAACTGTTATGTGTTCATAAGTTACTGTATATACAGGGACATTTTAAATAAAACATACATAATGCATATGGGGAATACAGGGGCAGTAATGTGTCGCTTACAAATGTATACAGTCACACAGTCTGTGTGCAATGCTAAATCAAATGAAAACACACGATGATCAGACTTTGCTTACGTTTGATTATTGCAGCATTAAGCCATAAAAACATTTTATATCTTTGTTTATTGATCTTTTTTTTTTTTTTTTTTTTCATCTCTGGGAACCGAAATGCAGTTTCACTGTTAAGCTTCTCATCAGCTGGGATGATGAGATTCGTGACAGCATCACAAATTCAGTCAGTCAGTCAAGCTGCAGCGTTAAAAACCAGCATCACACCTAAAGCGCACACACTCTCCTCTTCAGACGTGTGCTCGGCTCCCTGATTGAAAGTCGTAATTAACAGAGTGGGGAGGAATTAGATGCAGAATGAGCTGTCAGAAAGTCACATTTAAGTGAGGGATGCACTGGTCTCCGCAGTAAAAATTTAAATGATATAAATTGCTATTTAAGTGTAGCGCGGGCTAATGTTTTGTCACAAATTAATGTGACACAAGGCAGCAATGACAATCAAGGGCTGCCTCATTCTAATTTGGTTGTGTTTAGAGGGCTTTTGTGAGCCAGCAGCTTTACACAAATTAACACAATTGCCGGTTTTTATGAGGAAACCATAAATGCTTTTTCCCTCCTTTGCCCGCTAATGAGGAGAGAAAACGGCTTGTATCTGTGGCGTTATGACGACGTCTGCAGGAGAGCAACACGGTGCTCTTATCCGCTCACGACCAGCAGAGAAAAGAACAAAGACAGAAGCTGAAATGGCTCCCTAATGAACTACAAGACTCCTCTAATGTCTTGATGCTCTCTTATGATCAGATATGGATTTACTGTGCTTTTTGCTCGTTATAGAAATCATTGGCAGATTCCGTCAGAGGAACAATTAGAAGAATATTCCGCTTTCTCTGAGAAATTCACCTTTGAGGGGTATTAGTAATAACTGCTGTTCAGTAATGGGATGTTAGGGGAGTTGCCTTTTGTTGCATCTGTTGACATCCTAGATAAACCTAACTCTCTGTCTTCACCTCTTTTTAAAGGCACTGGAGAGCGAGTTTGTGTCCTGCCAGCTTCACCAGTGGATCGATTTGATCTTCGGCTACAAGCAGCAGGGACCCGAAGCCGCCAGAGCCCTCAATGTTTTCTATTATCTGACCTATGAAGGCGCAGTCAACCTCAGCTCGATCAACGACCCCATGCTCAGAGAGGTGATACAGTGCGTGCATCAACACACACACATTTTAATACACGTAGCTGATTTAACTGCCTTCGCAGACCATGCTGAGTAAGGAGTAAAATTCCATATTAGAGGTAAGTACTCCTGAGCAGCAGTGCTCTCAGATGGACGCTTAATCTGGCTATATTATAAAAGCACATGTCCACCCTCTGCATCTGTATGTCAGGAAGGTTTTGATGCCATTAGCCATGTTAAAGTGCTTGTAGAGTGGCATGGGAGAGCTAAGCTAACAATCTGCCACACAGTATTGCTGAGCGAAGCCTTTTCCTTTGTGTGATACCTTTTGAAAGCACTCCACCAAGTGTTCCACTTTAACGCCTTTAAGCCGCCTCCTTGGCTTTCATTCATTATTCAGTTCGCTCACTTTGTACTGCTGCACACACAAGCAACACTGTCCTGCCCGAAAGCAACCAGACAAAACACAGTGTTGAAAAGAAAAACACAGCTAGCTTGCCCACAGCCAAACAAGCCTGACAACTTCACCAATCTGCTGTAAAAGGCAGCTAGCCAGCAGCGGGCCAATTGACCCTGCTCCCATCAGCCTTTTTGACATCTGCATTTTAGTGCCAAGAGGGGCGCATATTCTATTTCTTTTCTCTCCGGAGTAAAGTAACCAGGCGTTGGCTTTCTTTTAAGTGATTATTCGTGTTTATTACTGGTTGTTGTGGCTGTTTGTAGGCAACTTCTGAGATCTGGAAACATCCATACAGAAAACTCCAACACAAGGGCAAACAAAATGAGCAGGCGGATCTCAGTTAAAGTTCAAACAGATCATCTTCACAGTTTTGTCGTTGTTTGTTTGTTTCGTGCCCCACCTAAATACAAGAACAGAACAGTCAAGAAAAGGCCACGTTTTCACTTTTAAGAGAGACTCACCATGGTGCTAACGTATAAATAGTGATAAGTTCAGAACACACTAAGCAGGCAAACACCCTTTGCCTCCACTATACTGCTGCCCTTCATGCTCAGTGACTGGAGCATCGCAGGCACCAGGGGTAGATCCTTGATTTATCACCTCATTCACCCCAATTCCCATCCAGATGTGCTTTGGCCTTTATTCACTCTCTCTCTCACACACATACACACATACACAGACATGCAGATTCATTATCTGGGTTCACCGGTCATTTCCACTCTCAGCCCATTACCCATTCTTCTGTTTAACACACGCACACACACACAGAGCAGAAAATTGGATCACTGGTGCCTCCACTATTTCTGCCAAGCTGTTCCAGTGACAATGGGATTGATAATCTACCAACATACACACACAGAGGCCTCAGAGGGAGGTGCTTGTGATTTGAGTGGCATTGAAAAAGCATCTTCGACTGCTGACTTTAAGGATGCATACTTAGGATTTGTATGCTTCTGAATGAGGTTTTTATTTGTCTGTGGCTTTGGTACCACATTTAGCATTTTACTATAAACAAATTAGTGTAACTGTCTCTAAAGTTTGTCTCTGGATGGTATTTAAAATAGCTTGAAGTATTCTGTATTGGTGCACTGGGTCAAAATTTTGTGTGAAATGTCTGGAAAATACAGGGTGTAGTCATGAATATTGGTGTCGTTTAATTAAAATTATTATTTTATTATTAATTGATGTTTTGAAAGACTACAGTGGCAGCGTAGTACAGAAGCTCATGTTAAAAGTCAGTAGTCATCATATCTGTAATGCTGTAAAGTTAGCCTGCCTTGAGGAGGGGGGAAAAAAAGTTTCTTGTTGTTTCGTCCTCGCGGGCTCTCTCGCTGATGCTTTGATTGCAGTTTGCTGGGAGAAAACTGCCTGAGCCTGAGCACTTTAATTAGTTAAATAAACCAAACAAGCATTACCCCAGTGAGCTAATCCAAGGCTCTCCTTCAACTGTGTTTGTGCGGAAGGAAACGTGCCCTGTCTGTGCAGAAGGTGGAAACACAGTTCCAGGCCTGGGGCTCGTCATGGCTGGGCTGCAGGAGCTTTGGGACTGAGGGTTTGGGGTCTGAAAGTGTCCCTAGAGTATGCCATTACTGAGTGACAACTGTTTCAGTCTGAGCTGTGGTCTCGGCCAGACTAGCCCGCATTAGGACAGGCCCCGGGGCTGCTCAGTGTCGGGGGGGCGGTTCACAGATGTGTGTGCGTGTACGTTTTTGTGTGTGTATATTTAGGTGGGAAAATGCAGTAGACCGGGCTGGAGGGTTCTGTATTTTTGCTTCGCTGATTTCTGTATTCCTGCCATGCTGCGTCACAGAGGCTAACTCTCCCTGTAGCCCACACACAAATACACGCGCACAAGATTTGTGTGGATCATACCTTGATGTGTTTCTACATATGCATGCATATGTATACATTCATTCATTGGTATGTGTATACCTTTGTATATTTATGTGTGCTCATCAGCATAAATGCACACGGTTGTGTGTTTATGTGTGCTTTTCTGTTCCGGGAGAAAGTTTGGAATATCTCAGCACAGATTAGTGAGTGCTGTGGAGACCAGTGCTGTGTTTTTCAAAACCATGATTACTTCCTGCACTACCTCCTGCCTCCCCTCTCCCACCCCAAATTTCATCTGTGTGTGCGCGTGTGCACATAGATGGCTTGCATGCACATCTGTGTTGCCTCTTGGTGTATAAAGAGAAACGCGCCCTGTGTAGCCTTCTCATCGTTGTACAGGGCTTCCCCTCTTTCGCATGTGATTATGGAAAATCCCACCACCTCTCACACGAGCGACAAAACACAGAGCCCCGCTTGAGTTGTTTGCCGTTTGCGTAATTCGGCAGAAGACGGGAAATATATGCCCACGTGAGTCAACCTGCTTCGACAGTAAGCCAAAGTCACTCACTAAGCATAAAACCTGCTGGTTTATTTTCACTGGACAATGTGACCTCCTCTGCATGGAGTTGTCTCAGTATTTTAAACCCATGATACAATCTGTCCAGTTTCCTGCTTGTGAGAAATACAAAACTATTGGGCTTTTTTTTCTTTCCCTTGGAGGAGGGGGTTGATTTGCATAAAGCAGCATGTTTTACATGGAGATCTATCTTGTCAAGCGACTGAGTAAATCAAAGGACAGGCTGAGACATCTGAGCCGAGGGCGTCTCGGCCATTTAAATGTATAGAATACAGAAAACCTTCATCAGACACGGGCCAATGCTCCCAAAAGAGATTGGCCTTGTGGAAGGCCCCTCATATAATCACCTGAGCATTGCATTGGCATACAGGATAGGACATGCTGACCTAGACTCAGCCACTTTCCAGCCTTCCACAGCCTCATAAATGTCAAATACGCACTTAATGAAGATAGGTTGAGTGGCTTTGAGCTTACGCAAAATGCTTTCCTGTGTAGTCAAAGAGATGGGCAGCATTTTGACCTTGAATAATGCGGTTATGTCACATGTCCTCCCACCAAGAGGCTAACTGTGGATGAGGTGGGAAATGTCATGATAGTGTTACACAGTGTTGATCAGTTTACTGTGACGGACCTTTAAATCCAGTCTTACAGACCAGTGCTAATAAATGCACATCACACATCACTGCATAACAGGAGCATCGCCTTTTACATCTGGCATGCTTGCACACATGTAGAAAATGCACTTGTGGCCTGAACACAAAACCGCAGACACTTGTTCTAACACGGACACTGTCCCTTCCAGTCTGCTGAACAAGCACAACCATTGTCATGCAATTTATGAATAAATACATGAATTCTTTTCTATTTTAATTAGCCTCCCATAAGAAGTACTGCTCATGCGTTTGTGCCGAAGGATTTTATGAGCTAGCGTTGGATTATTACCATCTTATTCAAAGGCTTTGGAGTAAATTTTCTTCTTATTCAGATGTAAATGTATAAAAGTAGACTAAAAAAGAAGGAAACCTGAGATTTTATTGCTTCTTAAAAGTAACATGATGTAGAGCTTTTGTTGCTGGATTCTTGGTCTTAAAGAGGCTGATGAAACCTTGTAATAGACAGTTACAATCACTACTTCCCCGCGCCTCTCTGGTTTCTGGTTAGTTTCAGACAATGGGTATGAGCAGACTCATTTCCCAACTTTTTTGGGGTTTTTTTCTCATGGAAATACCATATGCAGGCCTCAACCATGAGCTCATTCTCAGGCTGCGCCAAGTCGACTCAAACGTCTCAGCCTACACACACAAGCTGTCACTCCTACACAGCCAGTCACAGAGCACACCAACATACTGACGGGTCTGTCACAATTTTGTGTTGGTCATTTTCCCTCTGCCTGTCCCTGTTACAAACTATCCATCACACCGAATTTGTCTCACAGGACTGCTTTTGCTTACTATTGTCTGCTGAGACTGAATTGCATCATTTTCTGTTTTTGTTTTTTAAGAGGATTTTGTGCACATGCAAATTTTGAATGCTTGCGTGTGTTATCTGGCTGTGATTGCTTTTCAAAATGAGGCACTTGCTTTGCACTTGTGACACCCTTAATAAGATTAATTAACACAAATGCGCCATCTACAGTTTTAACCATCTTCCTATAGTCGTGCATGAAGCAGCATTTGCTGGTTCCATTTTCTGAAATTTCCCGAGGTTTTCTCCTTGTTGTTCAGTAAACGTCTGTGGCGATAACTCTTGGGGAGGGGACATTATTATACGTTTAAGCAATAATTTGGTTAATAACAAGGCTAATAAATGTAACAATAATTAAAATGTTTGGCTTTTTTCAACCTACAGAACGGTATCGTGGGCAAATGTGTTGCAGCACTTTGGCGTAGCCTCATCTATCCATACCGTGCTGTGGGCGTGTTCCCACTTTGTGCTAGCTGGCCTGACAGTGAGCTGTGTGATGATGTCCAGAGGCTGCTCAGCCGGCGTCTGCTGTGACATTTATGGTCCTATACCTCTTCATTAACACCACCTAACCAAGCCTACAAGCCCGCCTGCCCAGCCCTCCTCTGATTCTGTGTGGTTGCGGAGGAGAAATTGGTGTTTGTGTGTAAATGTGTGTGCGAGAGAGAGTGAGTGTCAGACTGTGAAAAAGTGTGTTTATATGTAGACCGTGTCCATGTGTGCTTGAGCACAAGTGCAAGCATTTTTCCCTAGCTCTATGAGCTTTTGTATTCCTCTTTGTTTTGTTTTCTTTTAGACATTAATCTTAGATTGTTGTAGCATTTATCAGATAATAATATGACCTTCACACACAGTGGAGTGGAATATAACCATTTTTCACTTAGAAACTGAGCCGTTATTGTTTCATTGAAATAGATCGCAGGGCACAATTATCAAAGAATAGTTTGAGTGAGAGGGAAAACCCCTAACATCTCTCTTTATTTCTGTGTTTTTATTCCTCCCCACTCAGGCTGTGGAGTCTCAGATTAGGAGTTTCGGACAAACCCCCTGCCAGTTGCTAATCGAGCCACACCCGCCCCGAAGCTCGGCCATGCAAGTGGTGAGTAGACACTGACAATCATCTCAAAAATGAATGCATATACTCCAGTATCTTTTAATTCTCCAGGTTAAGCTCTGGTGGGTCAGAAACCAGCTGATCATCAGTTCTTCTACCTGTCCAGTTCTTGTCTTTGATTTCTGGTCAGCACTCGGCAAAAACCTTTCTACCCCCCGAACTGTTCTGTTTAATTTTCCTCTTTTCATGTTTCCTTTACCTTGTGTCCGCTTTCTCCATCTACCACTGTGGGAAAATAGCCTTGGTTTTGAAAGCATCCCCTCACTCATCATTAGTGAGGTGTGTGTGAAAGGGAGAGATCATAAACATTTGTGTGCATGTGCGTTTAGAAAGAGATTTCTGGAGAAAAGCACAGCTTTGTGCTGGAAACCTGGGTCTGAGCCAGATTTTCCACCTGAGCTGGAAAAAAAAAAAAAAAGATGATCAGCGAAAGAGAACAACAAATGGAAGTTTTGATGTGACGGCCCTTTAAGGGCCAAGGAGTTTAGTCAGCATGCCTGCCTGTGATGGACCGAGGCCCCACGAGTCCCTATTAGCGCGGTGTCCCTGTGGTGCTGACAGCTGGCTGTAGACCACCACCCAGCGTGCGCGTGCACACACAGACACCAACGCAGACGATTGCTTTGAATCCAGCGCCCGACTGTACGGGTGAATTCCTGTGTAATGTTTTTATTTTTACACCGCCACACCATAGTTTTCAAACATAATATTCAGGCACCATTTTTCAAACACTTTAATTCCCTCCCCGCAGCTCCATATTGCTCCAGAACACGCTGTTCTCTTTGCTTTTTACGGATCTTGCTCTCTACTTTCTCTCCATCCTCTTTCGTGCGAGCGTGTTGTCAGAGTGTCGGCATCTGCCCATGCTGGTGGTAATGATACTGTCAGTGCTTCTGGTTAGCTGTCAGACACACCGGATTTACTCAGGTCTGTTCCTGATGTTAAACACTGATGTTCCTCTTCTTTACACACAAGGAGGAAAATAGCTTTCTGTTAGAGCTGCTTAGTACAAACACTCTATAAATGGCTGTAGAGCCTGTCTAAGCAGAGGAAACAGTCTGATAGGTCAATGAAATTACTTTTTTGTTATGACTGTTTTAGAGATGGTCTCTCCTGCCGTTTGTTCAGCTTTTACAAGAATAAATCTAATGCAACCTAGCAAGTTGCTGTAATTTTCTGTCTTTGTATAGTCTGTTAGTCAGCTGATAGTACAAGTTTTTAAAATTAGTTACTTGTTTGCAAGGATATTCTTTTTATTATTACTGTAAATTCAACATATTTTGGGGGCTTTTAATGAAGCCAAACAAACAAAAAAACAACAACAACCTGAACTCAGAGAAATTTGGTGTTTCTTTATTAGATATATATATTTTAAAGTCTATGTAATGAATTATGTTCATCAGAATGGTTGATAAGCATGCAGATCAGTTGCAATCTTAAAAAAAAAAGTAAAACATTTACACAGATGCTGTATAGTATAGCAGTTTACTTAAGAATCCTTCTCTACCCTGCAGACATGCACAAGGATCTTTTCTTTTTTTAATAATCTGGTGTTTTCTTACAATAATTCTTCTTTTACATCTGCTCAGTCTTCCTCATTTAAAAGAAAAATTTAGAACACAAATACAAACTGGACATCAGACTGTAGTCAGCCTGTGAAATCTATGGCGTCTTTGCCTTCTTCTATAAAATGTCTAATATATGATGTATAATATCATTACTGTGCACACTGAAGGGGAAATATTAATCAACAGACATTTGTTTTGGTTGCTCCAGTTTCTCTGTTAAAACTTAAATGTTGTTCTGAGATTCTCTCCTCATTTACTGTAGCGTTGTTTCAAATGCAGACTCTTGCCTTCTTCTGAACTCTTTGCTAGCTTTTTTGTGCTGCTTAGCTGCTGCTTACCACTATCCTCCCCAAGCCTCCTAACGTTCTCTCTGGCCTTCTTTCCTCCGTCTCCCTGTGTTTTTCTTTTCCTCCCCGTTTTCACCAACTGCTTCCTTCATCTTTGCGTTTCGCTCTTCGTCCGTCGCGCCACACCTCGGCTATTTCCCCGTCTCTCCCCTTCATCGTGTCGTCTGTCCCGGGGCCCTGAACAGTATCTTCTCCTGCAGACGCCTCTGATGTTTACGGAGCAGATGCAGCAGGATGTTATCATGGTACTGAAGTTCCCATCCAACTCTCCTGTGACACACGTAGCGGCCAACACCCGGGCAGGTCTGACGTCACCTGCCATCATCACTGTCACCGCCAACCGCCTCTTTGCGGTCAACAAGTGGCAGGGCCTGACAGGTGAGAGACTTGAAGCCACGAACACGTGCATTGAAACGAATGACCTGAAGCGATGACTAAAAATAAAATCTCAGGCAGACAGAAACGATCCTTGTTATTGAACTGAGTTTGCTTTCACATAATTATTTTCATGCTGCTTCTGTTCATTTCTCCTCCATACGTTAGCTTCTAATTTATCAGAAGATCAACCTGCCTCGTCTCTGTAGGATGGACGTTGATTTGGGAGACAGTTGACTGTGTCTACTAGATAGCAGTATCAAATGTGACACATGTAGCAGCCAGCATTAGGTCCCACGTCCACCTCCATACATCAGCCGCTTACTACACAAAACCTTATTTACTCAACGTCCATCCTGCCCTAGAAGAAATGTTAAATTTGATATCTAAGTTTATGAGGATGAACACTGATCAGATTTCACTGGAATTAGACATCATCCATGCATACCACAGGCTGGCCATATTGGGCAATTTTTCCTGCTTGGAAGTAGTGGATTAATTGTAGGGACCCACTGGAGTCTGTTTAATAAATGAAAGCAGTGCAGGTTTACACACTTTCGTGTCACATTTCATTTTTTACTTTTATTTTTTAATTTCAGAGCCGATGTGACACAAGTGTACAATACTCATACTGATAATTACATGTGAATCTTAAAAAAAATCGAAATCAGGTTATTGGTGAATAAATTAGCTAAACTATTACAATTAATTAATGGATAGAGTGAACCTGAAAAAGTTTAACTAAATGTAAAGGATAAACTGCCCAAAAAATACATAAGTTAAAAGTAAATGAATGATTATACCAGCTAAACATAATTAAAATCGCTAAAACAATACATAAAAAGCTCTATCGTGAGAGATTACTTGCTAAACATGTGGTAAAAGGGTAAAATTGTTACCTCACTCTACAATCTAAGTTTTCTAACCATAAAGGGTATATGCATGACGACTTAATCCAGTTTAAAATGAGTTAATTAGACTAAATATCACTTGCTGTGAATATGTTATAGTTGACTTTGTCAGGATAATTAATTTGTTTTGTAATACTTTGTGCTCCGAATGGCCTCGATAGCTTTTTGACAGCACTGATGTCTAATTTGTGGAGCGACTCTTGAGCCTCTGACTTTATGGTTATAGTTTCCAGCGTGTTATAATGACCTCAAACCCAGCACCTACTCCGCAAGGCCAGACAATTGCAATATTAATCCACTCTGTCTTCTTCTTCTGTCAGGTCATCAGGGCTCAACGGTGCAGGACCAGCAGTACCAACTTCCTGTGGAAATTGACCCTCTAATAGGTACGCTGTCCTTTACGACCGGTAGAGAATCCACACACGGGAGTTGGCTTCGTGTGGGCATGAAATGGGGTTTTGTGTGGATTTGTGCCTAAATCGCGCTGCTTGGTGACTCATGGCAGTCTGTTGGGCTGTGTCCCTGGACAGTAGATTAGAGTTGTTTCTCAGCCTCTGCCCTAGTTCACTCGTGATGATATAGGCCCTGCTCTCACACTAAACCATTTGCATGCAAATTGGAATGCAATGAGCTGTGGCCTAGGCCGGCATTTCATCATCAACTCCCCCTCTTTCTCCCTCTCCATCGTCCCCTTTCCTCCCTCCCTTTCTGCATCCTCTTTGGTTTAATTTGAGCAGAGGGAAAGGACGCGTGTCAATGGAAATGAATATGAATGTGGTAATAATGTGTGATTGAGAATGCACGGCGGACGGCTGTCAGGACAATATGGGCGCCTCTCATCCTTCACGACTTGTTGATGAGCAGGAGAAGAGTGCCGAGCTGCAGTGATGTATGGGATGCGCTGGCAGAGAGCAGGGAGAGACGAGCCACCTCTATCTGCTCCCAGCTCTGTTACTTTCCTGCAGCCTCCTGCAATCTCATGCACATCTGCGAGGGGGGCTGTTTTTTCTCTCTGGGTGTTGTGGTCTCTCCGAGTCTCATCAGACCATATTCACACTCTTTTTTTTTTTTTTTCCCCTTCCAAAGACTACTGAAAATAACCAGGGTTCAACCCCAGATGTTCATCTTTATCTGCACGCACTGTGCTGTATTTCTCTGCTTCAATGCTCTGTCTGTAGAGGCAGAATAAAAGAAATCTTATCTGTGCATCAGTATTTACACATTCAGTGCGTGTTGCTGTTCTGTGCTTCAGCAGATGTGTGATTGTCACTGAATGCACAGGTTTTGGAAGTATATTTATCCTCCAAAGTGTTTACTGTATATCTAATTTCTAACACTAAAGAATAAATAATGTGCTAAATAATGAATTTTGGTGTTGCTGGGAGTGTGCGTGTGTGTTTTAGGGGAGGTAGCTGGGATTTTTCATGTCAGTAATATATTTACACTGTTTGCATTCCAGGAGGAGCCTGAGCTAAACACAGTAAATTGAGGATGAGCGTGGAGCCATCTGTGGCTTTGGGGAATGTTAAAAATCGGTTGAAATATTATTCATAGCAGATATACTGGACTTTCTCAATTTCCACTCTAGACAGTCTTCTCTGACACCTGTTCTCCATTGCTTTTGACCCCATCAAATAAGAAACCCTTCACACCGAACATATTTCTAGAGAAGAAAAAAGACGCCTCTCGTGGAAATGAGAATGTCGGTAAATTTGCTTCTAACCAACTCGGCTTAATTACACAGCCAAGATGAATTTTCTGGGTCTGTTCGTACTTGAGTGGGGTACATATTTTGTGAAGACTGCACGCTCTATATTACTCAGCCTCTTAGACTCTCATAGAAAATGTGAAGTCCCTATAAACTTAACCCCTAGGATGTTTTATGTTTTCCCTCACAAATCTTCTTTGCACCCCAGTGCTGAAACCTTAGTGGAGGTGCGCTGAAGTGTGAGCTCTTTGAAAGTAGTTGATATGAAACAGTAAAGGGTTTCTCGGATCACGCTCCAGGTTTCATACTTCTCTGGACATCTGTGCATTTTCAACATGTAATCATTATTTTGCTCCTCTCGTCTCCTTCCAGCCAGTAACGTGGGTCTTCACCGTCGGCAGATCGCAGATCTGCTAGATCAGAGCATTCAGATCAGCTCGCAGTGTTTTATTATCGCGGCTGACAACCGCTTCATCCTTCTATGTGGTTTCTGGGACAAGAGCTTCCGGGTCTACTCCACTGACACAGGTATCGTTTCACCACAATAGACCAAATATCCAACTGGCCTAATGTGAATGTATCTAAACTAAAATACCTGTAATCTCTCCAAGATTTTCACACATTTGCTGTTTTTTGACATCAGATCCTCACTGTAATGTTTTTGCTTTAACTAAGCTTCTTGTATATATATATTTTTGGCTGTATGGAAGCTCACAGCATATTTAGATACAAATTAAGCCATATGAAATTTAAATTTAAAATGAATAACACTCCTTTGGCTTTCCTCTAGCACCATCCTCAGGTTGGGCATACTAGTGGTCGGGAAAAGACCAATGAATACAATACTAGTGGTTTTCCTCAAAACTATTAGGTTATGTAACACAATAGAAATACTACTATTAGTTGTTAGAATTCAAGTATTACCTAATAAATAAAACAGCATGCATGTATTTTGCCACTGACCCAGTGATCTGCTTTCATGTAGTTGTGGCAAGTGTCCTACGTTTGGTTGCTATACATTTAGACTCCTTCTTGCCACAGTGGGGCTCTTTTAATTTCCTTTTTAATTCTTTTGCACAAGTTCAAACTTTGTGTGTCGTCAGCAGTGTCAAAGCCTTTTTTTACCACTAAAATGCATTATACAGCACAAAAATGTCTTTTTTAGGTTTCTTTGATTCAGTGTGATTTTTTTTGTTTTTATTTTTTTGCTTCTGCTTTGCTGGTTAACTTACTGTTTTTCCACCTAAAGCCTGAATACTACTTGCATACACGCATCCAATACACTCGCTCTCGTGCACACACAAATGCCATCAGGTCAGGGGTCCTAAATGAAACTGTCTGAAGCTTCATCTCTGTACCCCGCTCCTCAATGCTCCCCCCCCCCCACACCCTCAGCCTCATTCAGTACTCTACACACATCTATACAACGGGCTTGCGATTCAATTTCTACAGGCCAGGCCCTCTGTGTCTTTTGATGGAGGAGGGAGGGAAGGAGGGATGGGAGCACAGAGATAGCTCTATTGTGCGACTGCCACCGGGGTGTGCGACTGGAACGTGAACACAGTTTAATCGCACACGCTCAACAGCTGCCACCGAAGTCCCTAAATCCCCCAGGTTAAAGAACTGAGGGATTTTATCAATTACAAGAATTGATTGGTACACATCCACAAAACCCGTAGCCTCAAACAGTGACACACACACACACACACACACACACAGAGTTTAATTTGTCGGTGTGCACACATGCGTGTGAGCATGAGACTGAGAGTTTAATACGAGGTGCGTGGTAGCCATTATTGCAGCGCCCGTCATTACTTATTTTCAGCGTTTATAAAAATGTCAAACATTTTACATCTTTGATGTCTCTGTTCTTCTTTGAAAGTTTCATAATAATCCTCGTCATTTTCAGCAAGATACAACTTAATTATCCCGCGGGTAGCTATTCTGACACCCAGACAGAAATGTCATGTGCTGCAAACTACCCACTGTTTGACTGCAGAGGTCACACTATGAGGAGCGTAATGAGTATTAGACAGCTAGACAGTGGGGCTGTGGTCTGGAAATCTGACAGCAATTAGCCTCTTTATATATACACACAGAGCGCCCTGGATGTGCACAGGCGCACACACAAAGCTGAAGCAAATATTTATTCTTGTCTGGGAATTAGTAGAAGTCTGATCTTGTGTGGATCAACTAACTGAGCAGACAGATGATCAACAAACGCATGGTGGGAAGTTCAGAAGGACTACTGCAATGCAAAATAACCCCTATCTCCCTTATTGTTGAGATGTTTTAATCTATTTTTAAGTAGTTCATTCCTTTGATGTTTACAGAAGAACGAATTTTGATTTACTAAGAACATCCCTGAACATCCCTTGTGCGCTTTTTGCAGGCAAACTGACCCAGATAGTGTTTGGACATCGGGATGTGGTGACGTGTCTGGCACGCTCAGAGTCGTACATCGGAGGCGACTGCTACGTCCTGTCGGGCTCGCGAGATGCCACCCTGCTGCTGTGGTACTGGAACGGAAAGCATAGCAGCATTGGAGAGAGCCCAGGCAGTAAGTGCACCGTCTGATATGAGAGCATGCACACACACACACACACACACACACGCACACAGCTCTTCACCGAGCTCTTTCTCTCGCAGACAGATGTGACTGTGTGATTTACGGCCTCCCTCTGTAAAGTAACAACTAGTTTCGTCTGACCAGGCTAGGCCTCCTGCATACAGATTGGATTTCGCAGCCCTGTCGCACCAGGAACAGCTTTCGATAATGTGTCTGAGATTGCGTGCGTGTGTGTGTATTTCTGTGAAGCCAGATATGGTGTGTAGTGTGTGTGAGAATCTGTCTTTAATGTGAGTGAAAGTGAGGGCCACTTAGAGACGTTAAATGTGATGTTGGGGGTCGTCGGGCAGCACATGAAAGTTCACCACCATCCGAGGGCCACGGGGTCACGTTAGTCGATAAAAGTGAAAAATGTCATGGGCCTCCCTTACGTTACCATAACATATGGCATTAGCCATGATCAAAGCATGGCGCACACATTGCTCGGTCCTTAGCCCCCTCGGTGCTAATTTGGTCAGCTTAGATTGGCGGACATGTTGATAAGTGATCCATTACAAGTGGGATGAAATTTATGACAAATTGCGATTTGGTTAATAAGCCATATTGGTTTATGATAGTGCAGATGATGGTCATCTAACACATCCATACACGGGATTTTAGAGCAGAAATACACAAGATTTTTTTAAACATATTTAGTGGATAACCAGTGGTTTAAAATACTGCTTTAGCTGCACATTTTCTACAAATAACAAATATATGAATATGTTTCCATGCATGTGCTGTACATGTCCTTGCAAGTGCTTGTGTGTCAGTCTAAACTCCTGGTTACCAAGCTGAAGCTACGGGAACAGACAAAGCAGTCGTCATCTCATCCCATCACCACCACAATGTGATGCTCCATTGCCCCAGACCGCAGAAAGCTCTCCCAGACATGAACTTCTGCTGCACACACACGCGCGCATGCACACACACGCGCGCATGCACACACACGCGCGCATGCACACACACGCGCGCATGCACACATACATGTACTAACAAAATGCATACAGACAGCAGACCTTTCTTTATTCCTCTCCCACAGACACACGTTAAAGCTAAAGCCTGCACACACACACACACATTCCTTTGCATGCATAATGTTCTGTGGGCATCCCACTCACTTCATAAGCTTGACACAAATACATCTGAATGGCTGATATGCACATGCACACAATGACCTATCCCCACTTTGTTCCTGCTGCAGCCACATGTTGTGCACAGCAAAGATTTTACAGACGCTATCGCCATCTGCTGGGCACCTAACAGGAATCATCTGAGTGTGGTATTTACTCAGTAACTACAGTATTTCTGTTATTTCCTCTTGTTTTGAACGCACCATATGAGAGAATAAATGTAGGTAGGTTCACTTCTGCCACTCCTAAGGCCCAAAAATTTATTTCTTTTTAAACACTGAACACAAAGAAACAAAGAAGCTGCCAGTGTAATAATTACATCATAAATTATTTTTAATTAGACTTCATGAACTGGCATTTTATCCACCTCATTTTAAACAAACATATGAAAAGAGATATTAAATCTTATTGAAGTGAGGGATCATGAGACTGTGATCACCGGGGTAGATAGCTTTTGCTCCTCCAAGTATTGAGGTGCATAATCTGAGGGGACGACAAGCTAAGGTGGTGCGTTCACCCTTAAAACCTCTACAGTGCCATGATTGATATAGAAGGAGGAAGAATACTCATCCCTTTATTCCATCTTTCCGAGGAATCTAATGAGACAAACACAGACTGCTTGAAGACGCATAACATATTTCATATTCTGGGCGTGAACTGTTACTCCCTAAGAGATGCTATAGAGCCAATAAATGCAAAACCAGCTGTCCCTACTTCTAAAAAACTCTTAGCTGTTGATCACGTGGCTCATGTGTAAATCCGAGTAGTATCCAAATGCAGTGTGGTTTAATTTGGTTTATATATTTGTATTATGTAATTTGTGCCAAATCTGGCTTTCACCTTTTCATTTTAAGTGCTTTAAATGCTTCCCCAGTTATTTTTCCTGGTCTACATTCATTTATACACCAAACACACTAACACAGTGTCGGCATGCAGATGAACTTTCTTCACTAATGGGTTTAGTTTTCTGCTTTTATAATTGGTCTTTATTTTATTTCATTGTGAATCAAATGAATAAATACAATAAAATAAAACAAAGTTATACAAAAATTAAAATATAGTTCATGACAATACAAAACCAAGTTAAAACAAGGAACAAAATAGAATAAAACGGAGTTAAAAATAGTTATTATCTCAACAGAAACACAGTTGTTTTTTTTTTTTTTTAAATAATTGTTTATTTTAATTTATTTGTAATCTCTTAATAGTTTGAATATAGGGTTGTTACTCAGGGGCACAATCAAGAAGTTCAGATTTGGTATTACAATACAAGCACTTGGCCCACACACACTAACACCTTCTCGTGTTTAATGTACTGTCACATTTGGTCTGTGTTTTTTATTTACTTGTATTTTTGTTAGTTTTTAAAGTGAAAAGTTTCATTTCAGTTACTTTTACATTTCAGTTTGTGTTTTTGTGTCAGTTTGCTTAAATGTTTTTTCCTAATTTTCGTTTTTAGCTTAGAAAACAATTTAAGTATTTTTGTCAAATATGAAGACAAATCTTTTGGGACAACAAAGAATATTTTGTCTTTAGCTACAGCCTCCAAAGTGACCTTGTAGTTGATTCAAAATATCATTTTAACTCCTATATTCATTCAGTTTTAGTTGTAGTTGTTTCCAATTAATTGCTTACAGTGTGCAACAACTTTTCAAAGGAAAGGTCTTAAATGACATTGCATTTGATAACTAAAAGTAAAAGTGAATAACAGGCATGCTCAGTATAATTTACTACATGGGTATGTTGTCTTACACTTTTCCATGTTGCTAAATTGATACTCGATTGCTTTGGCGCGCACAGTTTTGGATAAGTTTTATTAAGCATTCAAGCGTGTGCGAGTGTACTTGTCTTTTTGAGCTGGACTGAAAGCTGAGGTTGCGGAAGACCACCTCTCGATATTTAAAAATGCAGTCCAAAGATGCAACTGTGCGTATGAGCGTATTTATGCCAATGCGTGTGCTTACAGACAGAAGACAGATGGAGAAGTAACAGCCGATTTTGTTTTGTCGCTCACCCTGACAGCTCAAACCAAAACAAAATCACACAAACTTCATAACGCACTCTTTTTTTCCTTCTGGCTCTCATTCTCTCTGTCAAATGCAGAAACATCTGGATCGAGTGAAGGCAGCGAGGGGGAGAAGGTTTTAAACATAAGAGGAGGCCCTTGGTGACAAGTGCTTGAAAGGGAGAGTGAATGAGGGGAGAAGCAGGCTTAAAGACTGTGCAACAAGTCCCAGCGCATCCGTATAAAATAACATGTAAAACACCCTCCAGGGATGATGAAATTAGCAATTTTATTTTTGGTTATTTTTGAAAGCCCACCTCTTTTTTTAAAAAAAGACATTTTTTTTATAGTTTGGAGTGAAAATTTTGGTAGCTTCAGCTGTGACTGCAGTTAGAAGACTAAACCAATCAAGGAGAATTTTAATTTTTTCTTTACCTCCTTCTAGTGGCCATAAAGCAGTACTGCATATGGTAATACCAGGATTGTCTTCGCTTTGTTTGTGTTTTGCCAGCAGACTTTACCACACCGAGGGCCATCCTTACAGGCCACGACTGCGAGGTGACTTGTGCAAGTGTGTGTGCTGAGTTGGGTCTCGTCATCAGTGGCTGCAAAGGTGAGACTGTTTGTCCCTGTAAAAATGTAAGGCTACACTTGTGCTGCTTGCTATTTAAAACTAACAATGCACAGGAGCAGACAAAGGACAAATCTCAGTGGCCACTATATTAGGAACACCTGCAGAGTATGTGAGCTGTGTATGAGCAGATGTTTTTTCAGAGATGATGCACAGACATGTGTGGGGATAACAGCAATTATATAAACAAGATATGAAGGTCATTTTTTTCTAAATAACTGAGGGAAAAGAGAAGATACAAGTATTTCTACTATAGGTGTACAGCTGCACCGAAGATTAAAAGAAAAAGCTAAAAACAAACTTTAAAAAGTCATTTATGCTTAAATCAAGCTGCGGATTAATTTGTTCTAACCTCTCGTCTCATCTGTGTATAGAGGGTCCTTGTCTGATCCATTCCATGAATGGGGACCTGCTGCGGACCCTGGAGGGACCAGAGTGCTGCCTCCGGCCTCGCCTCATCCAGTCCTCCGCCGAGGGACACTGCGTTATCTATTATGACAAGGGACAGTTTTGCCTCTTCAGTGTCAACGGCAAACTGCTGAGGCACATGGAAGTGGAAGACGGCGTCAAGGTGAGGACACGATCACACACATGCGCCTGCACGTGTGCATCTGCACTGCATCAGCATAGAAAGTCCTCTCCCTGATTAAAAGCTCGGTCTTGGTTTTAGATGCGAGCGAGGTAAAGGTCGCTGTGCCTCGGGACAAACTTACAGCCTCACATCTGTTCTTTCCTTTTCACCCGCATTACACTAGAGGAAAGGCCTCTTTTGATCCGGAGCTCTGTTGTCAGGTCGAATTGCGTTGGCGACGCTGGCGGAAAACATTCCAGAGGAGTGGTCAGCTCTGGACACCAACACCATTAACTACCCTCCAGCGCGGGACGACACATTCCCCATTTCCCACATTTCCTCCCTCGTGGCTCGGGTGACATAAGATAGCGACTACTGCCTTTAGTTTCCCGACCCGATGTGTCCGGTTTGGCCTGGGAAATGTAAGCTAGCTCTGACAGGCAGCCGTGTGCCTGTTTCCTATTAAGAAAGCTCTTGTGCCCAGGCTCCTAACCTGCCAACCAGCCCCGCTCCCACACAAAGCCACAAATATACTCAAATACTGACGGAGTGCATTACAATCCCTGTGAAACTAATGCTGGATGCAAAATTCCTTTGTGTCTTTAAGAGAAACTAACAGCGTCCTTCAGACAGTTTTTGAGCTTCACAGTTATTTGGTTTCTTTCTGAAGATGAAACTTGGGAACAGTTGAAGCTACTGGCGGCCTTGTCGGCTCTCCTCTGCTGCTGTAAATTCCAGTTGTGTCAGATGGCATTAGGAGAATCCTAATATCTTGGAGTGAGGCTGTAAGAGTCTCAACTCCCTCCCTTCCGCCTGCCTCACCCTCTCTGCTTCACCCTCCTGGTCTGAGACTCCAACAGTATTTTGTACACTCTGGTACATACCAGAATCAATCTTCTCAGCCCTTGGAGCCTCTGCACAGTAGGGCTCCAGTATAAATAAGTGTTTGTCCTGGCCTGCAGTACACACTCAGAAACGGAGAGGAAGACTGTGAGAGAGAGTGTATGCACTGTGAATTTATAGGGGTCTGGAGTCAGAGGTTAGATGACAGGCTAACAGTCGGCATCCTAGTCTAATAGCAGAATCGGGTGACAGGAGCCATACTGAATGGATTACATTCTTTTAAGTACTAGTATAACTCAGGCAGTGTAACCATTCCAGCAGTTCTTTCGCTGCCTGCGTCCGTGTAACAGGGGGATTAACGGCACCATAAATTAAACTTTTTACCTTCTCCAGCCCCAGAATCCACCCACTGTTCCTTGAAAGAAGTAGGAAATATGGGCATTAAAAGTGCATGTGTTTCTGCTGGAGTCATTTTTTAGTCATCTGAGCCCGGGTAGCCATCTTAGCCCCCACAGAGCCATCGGCCATCTTGTTTGGCCGCCCAGTGGCAAAGGACTGATTTATAATGTCTGTCTGCAGCCTCCTACCTGGCCAGGCTGACATGTCTGCCAGCTCCCCTGCCTCCTGCTGGGCTCCAGTAAGGTCATGGACTCCATTAGTAGATACACAAGTGCATTAATACAGCATAAGAACTGATAAATAGTTCTTTTACTTTTACTGCTGCTCTGTTGAACATTATTATGTTGCTTGTGGTCACAAACTTTTAGGCAACTTGGCTAAACTGCGCCGAGCACTTTGCTCTCTTTCATCTCACTGTACCTGTTATTGTGTTGGTGATGGTTTGGTTGATGGCTCAGACTGAAATGAGCGCTCGTCTTTATCGCCGCTGTCAGATTAACTCTGAATGTTGACACACAAGACAATTGCTGTGGACACAAAGCAGACCCACAGCACACAAATCAACCCGGAGCTGCACTCACTCGTGCGCCGCGATGATGATGATCTAACGTGACAATTAGTTTGGATTGATTCTCAAGGCCAGCTGAGGATCCAGGGCATCACTGCGCAACGCTTTGTGTATCTCTGTGTGGGAGCGCCTTCATATCCAAGTTTGTGCGTGAATGAGAAATAAGCTTTTTCTTTCTCTCTTAACATACAAAACATTTTTGCTTAATTAGGCTGCAGGTCTTGAAGGGTTATTTATGTTTTTTCCTTACCGAATCAAGTTCCTGAAAATGACTCGTTCCAACTTCAAGTTTAGGTTTCAGTTTTCCGTTTAATGCGAGCCCAATTCAACACATATGCGGCTGCTGATTGAAGCGTCTCCCGCTGAATCGCCGCAAAGCATGTCACAAAAACCGCAGAGGACAAAAAGCTCTAAATTAGTGTCATTTGCTGCTTTTAGAACTTAACATTCTGCCTCGTCATTTCATCGGCTACAGTTACTTGCTGATTGATGCTCCCGACTCGTTCAGTTTCAGCTTCCACTATGCGCTGCGCTCTTAATAGACTCCAGCACACGACTTGATTTGTGTACATGTGAATCCCGCGGGACCCGTTCGGCCGCTACAGTTTGCAGGAAAAGCAGATGAGACGAGTAAATCTCCGGGCCTCGCTGTGGGGAGCCATCTTTGTTGCGGGTCGGGGTCTGTGTGCAGAAAAACCCCTCAGGATGGCGGCGCTGACCTGAGATTTTTTTGTCGGATCGCTCGACCTCGCGGTACGAGCTTTGCTTTGACGGTAGAGACAAACTGCCCCCAGATCAGCGGCTTATTCAGAGACAATTTATGCACACGCTACCAAGTTGAAAACCTTTGAGTTTGACCTTTGTGGGACACTTAACAGATGACGCTGGTAAATAATTGATTGTGCATTATGGAAGCAAAGAGTTAAGAAGGAAGTTCTCTGATCATCTTTCACAGGCTGTGCTCCTCAGCCGTGATGGCCAATACCTGCTGACAGGCGGCGATGGAGGCGTAGTATCTGTTTGGCAGGTCCACAACCTCAAACAGCTGTTCACCTATCCAGGCTGTGACGCAGGAATCCGCTCCATGGCCATGTCACATGACCAAAGGTAACGCGCTCAAACAAAAGCACATGCATATATACAACAGTGGCTATATTTATTTGAAGTTTGCTCACTTGGACAAAAACGAACAGTCTCTAGTTTTGATGGTAGTTTCATTTTAATGGAGAGAGACAGAATACTAACCAAAACTTTAGAAAAGACACATCGCATAAGAGTTATAAATTGATTTGCATGTCATTGAGTAAAATAACTATTTGATCTCCAAGCAGAACATGACTCAGTACTTAGTGGAGAACCTCTTGGTGGCAATCACAGCAGTAGGATGTTTCTTGTGGTTGGTCACACGTCTCTTGGGGGTTTCTTTGCTGCTGCTTAGCAGCTCAAAGTTTCAACTCCTTCCAGAGATTTTCTAAAGGACTGAAGTCTGAAAATCAGCTGACTACTTCATGGCCCTGATGTGCTTCTTCTTTAGCCACTCCTTGGTTGTCTTGGCGATATGTTTAGCATTGTCATGCTGGACGACCCATTCACAACCCATCATCAAGTGTTCTGGCTGAGGGAAGGAGATTAAAACATTTTATGGTACATGGCCCCATCCAGTCGTCCCTTAGTACAGTGAAGTAGTTGTTAAGCCCCAAAGCATTATGGGTCCACCTCTGTGCTGAACTGTGAGGATGGTGTTCTTTGGGCTGTACTCCACATGAGTTTTCATATTTCTTCTGTTTTCAAGTAGTTGTCCCCTACTCACCAAGCGTCTTGTAGCCCACGTAGCCTTGTGCAGGTCTACCATCTTGCCCCTGACGTCCTTTGACAGCTCTTTGGTTTCACCCACGGTGGTGGAGAGGTTTTAATGGAAGAAATTGATTCTGTGGACAGGTGTGCTTCATACACATAACTAGTTGAAGGCAGGAGTATGTGTAACTGATGGCTTGATTGTAATTTGTAGGAGCCAGAGTTCTGGTTAGTTTGTAGAGGATCAAATACTTATTTCACTCAATATGATGTATAACTTTTGTGTAACGTCTCTTTCTAGTTTTTGGTTGATTTTCTGTTTCTCTCCATTAAAATTAAAAAAGTTAGAAACTGTGTTTTTGGAAGTGAGCAAACTTACAAAATTAAAATTTCCTCCACTTCAAGAGAGCAGGCAAACCATTAAGCTCACCTTCACGGCCTCATGATGTTCCCTCCTAACATTCCTCAGGTGCATCATAACCGGCATGGCGTCCGGAAGCATCGTCCTCTTCTACAACGACTTCAACAGGTGGCATCACGAGTACCAGACCAGATACTGAGGGTGAAATCAGCAGCGACTTGACTGACAAGAGTTGAGGGGGGGTGGGGGAAATCCAAACTGTTGCAAGTGTGAACTCTTATCAAAAGCACTATTCTGTCTATATCCTGATATCCTGAATGTAACGAAAGAAGGAAAAAAAACCCAACATGTCCTGTTATTGCAAAAGAATCAAACTATTTTTAAAAAGGGCATTGCTATATTTTGTAGATCAGATAGAAAATTTTCATACCAGTCTTAGGGTGGGGGTTACGTTACTTTACGGTTAAAAACAAATCTATTTTTAGCTGTAAGAGTCTATTTTCTTCTCAAAATAAGAAACGAGGGATTTGTGGGAAGTTGGTGAGAATCATTTCTCTGTGACGTAAAAATCCAAATATTTGTGTACTTTAGGGTGAATGATTCTTTTTCTGTAGGTGTGTATGTGGTGAATAAATATGAAGCTGTCATTCATTTTAACATGCTTTTCCTGTTTTGGCAACACAGCACATAGATATAAAGTGTTTGAGTAGATGAAGCACAGGAAGATATTGAAGAGGGAATATACATTTATATAAATAACTATATATAAAATGTTTAAATGTAGTCCTCCATATTTAAAATTTTTACTCCCTCTGTACCTCCGTACTTGCTAAGAGATTACGTTTGTGTGCATGGCTCACTACTCATAAAACATCAGTGCAACCTCTTTGCGTTATTTAATACTTTGAACATCAAAAACATAAAACTTACTCTGTAATGTTAAAATCTGCTTTTAGCTCCTTTTAAGATTTATATCCTTTATGACTGAGTAAGCAGTGAATCTTGTTTTATTTTTCCCCCCTGCTAAAATCAAGAGCTGAGGATTCAGCTCATACCACCTCAGCACAGAGTCCACTTTGAGTCTAGTCTCCAAAGCAGTGAGATGAGCAGTGAAAGCTGGAGCAGCGAGGGGGAGGGACTTACCATTTCCATCTTTTTCCTCTCTTTTCATCACAGAATGAGTGATCGTGTGGCGATGTGATTCAATACTTAAATGCTAATCACACATTCTTTTGATCTTTAGACAGTCGTCCTCTTATATCTTTGATTTTCAGGAAGCATTCCTTTCTTTAAAGTTGCATTTCTGAAATGGTTTGAATCTCCAGCAACACGGGAGCTACTTTTATCTATCAACCAATCCTTTTTTTTTTTTCTTCCAATCAGTTTGGAGTGTTTTTGTGTGATGAGTTCTGACAATAAAATGGAATTTTATAACCTGAATTGTCCTTTGGTGCATCTTTTATAAGGTGTGACTGAGCCCCCCCTAGTGGTAACCCACACATCCAACACAAAAACAAATACTAATTTCAAGTCTTTATTGCTGAACCGCTCTAAAATAGTGGGACATTAAAAGCAACCACTCAGTGCCTCATAAAAACCACTGATACATTTGATCTTCTCATACAGTTTTTGCTTTACAAACTGTTAAAGCATGAAAATCTACTTTGACTACATATACAGTACATAGGAGAAAAATTAGGCCATGTAGCAACTTGAATTTGCAAACAAAGTATTCATGCAGTGAATAGACTGGTGCTAAACCAGCGGAGGATTTGGCTCTGCTGACAACAGCTGTGGAGTTAAGAACGAGGACAAAACAGGTCACTTTATTTGTTTTTATGCTGCAGAGAGTGAGATCTGGTTTTGATGAAGATCTATAAGCTGTTGGCCTGTGATCGAGTCCAAACTCAATAATCATAACAGGATAATCATTCCTTTAAATCCAACAGAACATGTAGTTTTACTCTCACTGGACACTTTTTTAGGTACACCTTACTAGTTGGATATTCACACCTGCAGGCACCAATTTAAGAATCATTAACCTAACACCACTAACTGCATGTCTTTGGACTGTGGGAGGAATCCCCCACAGACACAGAAAGGCCCGGGCCCTTTGGAATCAAACTTGGGACCTTCTTGCTGTGAGGCAACAGTGCTAACCACTGCGCCACCTTCAGTGTAGCTGTTATCGTCTGAAAATGTTTCATTTTACTTTAGTTTTGATGAGTTTCAGTGTTAGTTTTTTAAATTGTTATTGTACAGTATGGAGGGCATATTTTTCTCGTCATTTAAAAAAAAATAAATAATTGGGGTTTTTTAAGCTGTTGAAACTCATCCAGAGTCTCAAACATGTCCATTAATACCACATCAGGCAAGATGTAATAACATTTTTTTAACCAGACTAACAAATACAAAATCTAAAGATCCCTTCTATATAATTTTGTTTAAATTAATTTTCAAAATTTTATTTTAGTTTAGTTAACTATAATAAAACTATAAAGCCCCACACCATTACGCCACCACACGGGGCAGGATGGATCCAGGCCATGTTGTTTACATCGGAAAATCAAGACTCAAACCAGACAAAGTGTCAACTGCAGCAGTTTAACAGGTGTACCTAACAAAGTGGCCATTGAGTGTGCGTAGCTCATGACATAGTGGTGACCGGAGAAATTATACCAGCAAGTATGTTTTTCCTGTACAGTACCAGTCACGTCTGAGAGCCGTTTGTATTGAGAGTTTCGGTTCAATAAAAGTTACCGTGCAGTTCGGTTTAACATCTGTTGGATCTTTCTTCTCTTTACATGTACTCACAGCTGTGGTTCAGCACACTACATACAAATAAAGCGTATGAGTGAAAGTTGCAGTCGTCTACTCAAACAAAGAGACTTTAATGACTCAAATACACGTGTGGAGTACATTACTTTCCTTCAGTAGTGCCTGGACATGCAATGACCTTTAGCTAGTTGTTTTTAGATGTCCATCACACGTCTGTCTCCAGTCCATCATGAAGGGTAGAATTATACTTTGTGTTCACAAAAAAACCAAATTAGATTTTATGCTTCTTTTTCCAAACAGTTCCAGTTACAGGGTGCTGCTGTGAGTAGAAACACTGTAACCAGCACTCTGTTTATAACTAACATTGGCTAATAAATCTAAGGAGTTGAGAAATGATAAAGAGGATAGATGAGCAGAAGAGGAAACTTTTCATCTTAAAACAGCAATTTTTCTAAGACTATTTTTGCAGCATTTCTCACTTTTGGAAGAATTGCAGAACACAATATTTGGGGAACTGCTGCACTAGAGGTCATTTGGATGTTACTGTAGACGTAGCTTCAAAATTGCGTGTGAACAGCCATTTCTTTCAAATTTAGCAGATCTGATGATTCCCAATTTTACACTCAAACACATACGTGGAGCTAAAGCTGTTTAAAACACTGACTCCTTAGCCATGGGCTACTTTGGCAGATATCACCTTTACGTTGTCGACGCAATGCATACAATGCATGAAATTGTCAATTGGCCACTATCATCAGGATGACTTTACTACAGGTAGACAGTCTAGCAAATTTGGGACTTCGATATGGTGAAGTGATTGAAAAACGCATACAGAATTACACACAGTAGCCTCTCTAGGAGTTTGCTATGCGTTTGTACTGAATAACCCTTTAAAAAGGGGCCCCGGGGATTCCAAATGGGAAGCTAAAACACGAAATCTGACTAAGCAGTGTATGAATTCAAAAGACGAACCACTCAGAAGAACGATATTCAGTTCATTCCCTTTCAACATCCTCAATTAATAAATAAAAACATATATACAATCAACAGAGTACAGAAAATGCCTCATATCCTTTGTCTAATAAAATGAGCGGGAAAAGAATATGAGGGGAAAAGGCATGGTCACAGCGGTCACTGGCTCAGTTTGCATCTACCAGGAAATGCTAATTGAGATGTTTCATCCTATGGTTTCTGTTTATGTTTGTGGGGATAAGAGAGTGTTTAGAGCTTCTCCATAAGTTCTTCTGCAGTTAAAGGGATAGGAGAAGGAGGGCAAAAAGGAGAGGGTGGGGTGGTGGATCTAAGAGGTGTGGAAGGAGGAGAGGGAAACAGGGTTGGATGGATAGGTGAGGGGGAGGAAGGCTCACATTTTGTTGGGGATGAGAGAGGGAATAACACAACGGGCTGGATCGGGGAGACAGTGGGTGAGGAAGGCTGAGATGCTGCTTGTTTGGTAGGACGAGCATTTGTGGTCAGCTCGGTCGGAGATGCCGGGGAAGGACGGGAGATGGGTGCAGAGGGAGCTATGCATGCGAGAACAGCAGGAGGACACGAGGGTGAGGTAGACTCTAAAGACGAGCAGGGGGCAGCAGTTGGGGAGGTTTCTATTTGTGGCGGAGAAGAAATGAGCAAAGAGTTGATGGGACAAGTTTCAACAGAGGGTGAAGGAGAAAACTGAAGTGAACTTAAAAGATTAGAGGTGGGCAGGTCAAGCTTAGCAGCTAATGTGTGGCTGTCATTCGGAGAATCGGAGTGGGGAGGTGCAGATTTGGACGTAGTATCAGGCCTAGCAGTTTCTGTTGAAGCCAGCTCGTTAGATTCGGGTACTTTGGCAAATGGTGACGCCGACTGGTCCGGAAGAGCAGATGGGACTTCAGTGCCATGCAACAGGGGCGAACATGGCACCGCTTGTGGCCCTGGACAACAACGGGCCGTGAGCTGAAGGGTCTCCTTATCTAGCGCTGTGTTCTGGAGGAACAAAACAAACCATCAGCTTGACGCGCGTGCATCCAGCAACATCAGTCAGAACAGAAAGAGATACTGCGGGTTGATCTCAGGAAATCATATTCATTTAGCATAAATAATCCTTCTGTGTTTGTTTTTCTTTTTTTCAGAACTACTGACCCAGCTTTTAGTGAGTAAACAAAATGAATGAATAAATAAGCTAATGGAAATAAATGGACACAAAAAAACTGAAAGATGTTCACCAAAAGAAAGTATGCTTTGCACAGAAGACTGACCCAAACGGGAAGAAAACCACATCAAAGTGCTACTCTATGTACAGACGAAGGGCAAATGAGAAAGGGAACTTTTACTTTGTACAGATGCCTAATGGTTCACTTTTACATAAATCAACCAAAATTACACGTACTTGAGACTACTTTTAAGACAAAACTAGTAAATGTAACGTTCCTCACTTGCCCTTTTGCTGAATCTCAGCAGCAGAACAGACGAGGCGTAGCATCGTGTTAGTACATACCATTGCCTTGGAGCTAAATCAGAGGGACGAAAAGCAGGAAGGTGGCGGGGGAGGTGGGGAAGAAGCAAAAAAGGGACAGAGACTAGTCTTACTCACAGCTTCACAAAGAAAAGTCAACACAACAAGCATGACAGCCGGTGGACAGTTGTTCCAGCTCAGTGCTGCTGCGGCGTTTCAAGTCAAACTACTCCAAACCAAAAGGCTCCTTCAGAGGACTGACGTGGAACAAACTGTGAAACCTTCTGTAAAAGGGTTAGTGTCAGCGAGTGCTGCATAACAATCAGAGGACTGAGTGGATTAAATGTGGATTTAGTTTTAAAAGAAAAGCCTGTAATCACTCCAGATTTTTTTTAAATTATTATCACTGTCAACAAATCCCAGTGAAATAACTCAAACTGTTGTTTAAGGTCTGTTGCTGGGTGAGAGATCACTGACTCCCATACCGCACATACCTCAGAGTGAAATGTGGAAGTTAAAGAACTGAGCACAGTTTTCTGAGGAGGAAGTTATAATAGATAAATTGTGACAGAAGAGTTAATAATTGATGATTATTAAATAGCTTGATTTTTAGGTAATAATCTGGACAAACAAATGAAACTGTACAAAATATAAAACTAAATCCTTTGGAAAAAATAAACGGCCAATCGTTTGGCTAAAGGCATTGCTGGAAGTTAAGTGTTCGGATTAATAAAAACACCATTAGGCAGTTTAATAAGAGTACATACAGAGACTGTATATAAACGATGGATATAGTTTGCAGGTGAGTTTTGTTATTGTTTGTTTGTTTGTTTTAATGGCGGATACGGTGGATTATTTCAAAAAGACATCTGCTTGCATAAAAAGCCCCTTCACATACAACGTGACGACGGCTCCACACCGCTCTGCAACTTTGGCTTAGTGTTGAACTTTGACCGTGGCGTGCTGTGACGTACGTTCCAGATCAAACTAGGAAAAAGACTTGCAGGGAGCAGCGCATATTGTATGACCCCAATTCCCCAAAAGTTGGGTTGGTATGTCAAACATAAATTATAATGGAATCATAGAAATCTCATAAGAGAACACAAAAATGTTTAAACTGAGACACTTTGCTCGTTCCGTGAAAAATATTTGTCCATTTTGAATTTTATTCCAGCAACGTGTCTGAAAACAGTTGAGATTGGAGTAACAAAATCCTGGACAAGTAAGTGCTACTAAACAGAAACAGCTAGAGGAACGTTTTAGTTCAGTGATGTGATTGGGACCAGATGATTATGATATACACAACTGTATAACTAATGACGACTTATTCAAGTGGGCCAAACGTATTCTACACTTGTGTTATTCTAAACATGGATGCTATAATTAGTTACCATGCTGGAGCAAAATGTTAATATTCCCTTTTTCTTTTAAACAAATGCATCATTGTCCCTCTCTGCAGCAGCTTTGCTAAAAGAAGTGCTCGTCCATTTAATAAGACATCACTGGGTGTTTTTAAAAAGTTGGATTTGTAGACAACAAAGACATCACAGAACAATCTGGCCCTATTTCTTTAAAATGCGCAAATGGAGTCTTACATCCAAGCCATAAAGACACTTTGAATCCTTCTCTGCAACTACGACTTTGTGCCGGCACACTTCCAAAGCTCTTCCTCAAGGTGGCGCCAGACTATCAAATATGGGAATGACTGCTAAGCAGCCAATCATTGATTTATTAGATCAGCAGTTACAGAAAGTTGACTTTAAGACAAATGTGATGACTGACATAATAAATACAGAGAAGGAGGCAAACTGCATTGCGCTAGCAGTGTAAACATGCTTTTAAAACCTCAGTGACAGTATGATCCAACACCCCCCCCCCCCCCAAAAAAAAAACAAAAAAAACAAGAAAAACCAACATTTTCTTTTCAATCATATTATATAAAAGTTGTGATCAGCACAAAAGGAGCTGAATGTGAATAAAAGGAGCAGAATGACACATGTGCAGAGAGTCAGGGGTTAAATCCAGGACACAGTGTTAGTGAGTGCAGTCACTGCAGCTGGCAGCCCAAGAAGTGGAACAGGGGGCCGGAGAATGAAGCAGGAAGGAAGGGAAAGGGAGGGTGAGACGGGAGGGTGAGGAGGGAGACTGGGGGGTGGGGATGGGAGTTGTTGTAGATGGAGGAAGAGTGCGAGCGGAAGGGTGATAGCTGGAGAGGATGACGGGAGTTAAGAGGGGCGGTGGTAAGAAGTGTGTACCCAGCTCTCAGCTCCAGGCGTCCCCTGTGGTCCTGGGTCAGGTGTGAGGGAGGGGTGAGGATGAGGGTGGAGGAAGAGCGTGGAGAGGAGGAGGAAGAGGAGGAGCCGAGGCCAGGGCCCGCAATTACACCTCAAACTGTCAAATGAGATTTACAACAGAATGAGGCTTGGAGTGCCAAATCAAATTTCTAATCAAAGACAACTTCTCCTTCCTCCACCCCCACCATCCTGCTTTCACTTTAGACAGACTGAAGAGACTGTGCTCAGCTGATGGGTGGTGTGACCTGATGAGGAGAGGAAGTCAAACTGTACAACAGGAAGTGATGTAAATGAGGCTTGAAAGAGACAAGATGAAGAGCTGCCCATGCTACGGGAATAAATTGTGTATTTCTGTCTCTGAAGTCGTAAGACTTATGGCTTCATCCGCGTCTTCCTGGATGAACACGAGATCAGAAATTCTTGGCCCAGTGGTCAACTAAACCTTTGTTTAGTTAGGAGCGCAATCTTGTGTATTTGGGTCAAACATTCACGATCACGCAGTAAATGCTTGGAAAAGGGCCTGACATGTTCATCCCACTGCAGGCTCCGGGTCACTTACAACTAAACCCACACCAAGACATCAGTATTGCTGATTTAGATTTAGGAGATCGTTGAAAGGTAATCTCATTACAGTTACAGGATTGAAAAAAAAATCCAAAATGTTGTTTACAAATATTCCAGAAATATGTAACAAATCATGTCTCGTTCCAGGTGCTTACCATGATGACTGACACCCCGGCTGTGGTGGTGCTGTGCTTTGGCGCGGTGTTAAAGTGCGTCTTCAGTTTACCTGTCACCTCCATCTTCATGTTATTCTCCATGATTGCATCATCCTTGGCACACACAAACACACAATATTGAAATCCACACAGAAACAAATAACCACAGTCTCGGGCTGTGTTAATACAGATAGTGTTAGAGTACCGTGACCCATGGATGTGAGAGAACATCTTGTGCTGTGTATCGAGCCTCAGCGTTGACCTGCAGCATCTTTCCAATCAGCTCCTGCAACATTTCACAACACTAGATTAGTTCAGCATTAAAGATAAATTTCCTTTAGACTTAAAGTCTTTTCGGGGGGTTTTTGGCCACCAGGCGGCAGTGTAACAAGAAATAAGTGCCAAATTGATATGTGACCGATGAAGATGTTCTAGCAAACCCGCGGGCAGTGTTGCCAACTTAGCGACTTTATCGCTATGTTTAGCGAGTTTTCAGACCCCCTTAGCGTCTTTTTTTCTAAAAAGCGACTAGCGACAAATCTGGTGACTGTTTCTGGTGTTATTTGAAAATTATTTATGATGACTTTTTGACGTGAAAGCACATATCGCTCTTCTCAACAAACAGCGGGTGCCATGGGCACCTTGCCCGTGCCAAAGCGCTCACGGGCAGAGGATAGTCCTCCCCCAGCTGCTATCAGGGCAGGAGATGTTCACACCTATGCGTTCAAACTGCAAATGAATCACGCATGACTGTAACGCAGTCAGTTCTTCTTTTACTGTTATGTTGTTTTGAGGATCACAAGGTTTAAAACTACTTATAAACACACACACACACACACAAAGTAACTCCCCCAGAGTGCCTATTTCGGGTCACTTTTGCCGGTCCAAGCCCGGATAAAGGAGCAGGGTTGGAATTGTGACATTAAAAAAACAATAATTGCTAAAAGAAATTTAATTTGTAGTTCTAAATAAATTCTAAATGCATTTAGGACGTTTTTTACTCACTTTATGTCTCTTCCACAATGTTATTTTTCTCGCCTACAACATAGGTTACAATTAGATTAGCATGACCAATTATGCAAATTAGGCGATGACGTCATTTAGTGACTTCTAGCGACTTTTAGGACAGCCAATAGCATTTTCCTTACTGAGGAGTTGGCAACACTACCTGCAGGCCAAAATCATCATCGCATTTCAGTCCATCTGATGAATACCAATACACAGAATCAGGTGGGTGTATGCTTGAACTAATCAAGTGGACTTTGAGTTAAATTGAAAATTAAAGTGTGGAACAAGTATAAACTACAGCTCCTTGATGCTAGCTCAAAAAGTGAACCGATCTCCATAAACTCCTATGTCAAAATACACAACTTTACAGCAAACAGAAACATGATCTACAGCATGTTGCAAAGAGCAGTTTTGGTCACTCTAGTTATTTTACCCCTTCATAGTAACTGCGCTTGATATTACTCACTGATTTAAACACTTTTAAATCTTAAAATTAAGTGTTAGTAAGGGTTGGCAGCTGACCCTAGATGACTGCTAGTTAGCTTCTTGCTAGTAGCCTTTTGAGTATTTTTCTGTCATTATTTGACAACTAATATTGCTTAGAGTGCTGGTAATTGTACTAAAATACTGTGCAAGAAGTAAATTACAGGATTTTATGTACTATTAGCATATATTTGTACCGGTCTCATGCATTTATACAATTCATGGATACACCATGCTAACCAAGCATGGTGATAACTGACAGCTTTATGCTATTTGTTTCTGGAGCAGTTTATCTGTTTTAACTGCTTTATTGGGAGGAAAAAATAAATAAATAAATATTATCTCAACAAAAAACTGGAAATGTATATTCCTGGCAAAGCTGGTTTCTGCATTGCAATAAACTATAAACATGTTACTAAAAGAACCACTTTTTAAAATATAAATAATGACCATTTGTGCACATGTGCACTCACGAAGTCACGTATGCATATATTGTTTCCAGAGAAATCGTGCTCTCTTAGATCTACAGCTTCATTACGCCACGCTGCCTCATGGTGTGGCATCAATAACTGTGCTCATGTCTACAGCGACAAAGCCACTGTAACACAAGTGTGTTTAATTAGTAGTTAGGTCTTGCACGCTGAGTGCCGGCTGCCACCTTAATACTTGACATTAACTTAGACAATTGAGGGGGTTTCTGCGTCCTTCAACAGAAAGCAGCTATTATAGGAGTCTCTACTCTTGTATACTTGAACTAAAATAGCTGGAGGCTTGTTTCAGGCTTTTTGCAGCCAATGCAGAGAGAAGGGTAAGGATTAAACAACAGAGTGGGTAGCGTAACCCTCCAGAGTAATGTCATCTAATGAATATATATGGATGGTGTAAATCAGTGGTCCTGACCTTAGCCGCGTCAGTGATGTTGTCCCAGTAAGGACTGGGAAAGTCCAGTCGCCCTCGAAGGATTTGGTCAAATAAGTCCTCTTGCTGGTTATTCTCACTATATTGAAGGAGAAACACACACTCAGAAAAACAACTCAGAATTTACAATGCATTACTCAGCAAACGTGACATACATCTAAACTGTGAAAAAACTGAACCATCTGTATTGTACTTTGCATAATAAAATCCTTTCATTTTGAGTTTCAATTTGTGGCTACTGCCATAAACATGAAGTGCTAGAGATGACATATGGGTCACATTAACGTAAATCAAATTACACAATCCTTAGCACAGTGACTAATATCAGCGACAGCGTACAGATGTAGCAAACTGACAGTGATGAAAGTCAAACTGACAACGTGGCTGAATTTCTGCTGACAATTTAGAAAAGATTGAATTTTTTGCTCAAAGTCATAGACTGTATATTAATGACTGGCATAGCCTTCAGGACTGCAAAGTTAAGCTGCACTCGTTTTAATGGCCAGCAGGGGGTGACTCCTGTGGGTGGAAAAATAAGAAGATAGAAAAATCTGACTTCTGGCCTGGTATTGACCTATTTAATTTATAGACTCAATCTATATCTCCACTTTCTATTTTAATACTGCACTATCTCAGTTTAATAAGCTGGGGTGTCATATAAAAAGTAAATACAAAGTAAAGCATATTTTAGGGCATGGCTAGCTTGTCATTGATATATTGACACCAAATGAACTTGAACAGCATCCTCGCTCATTAAATCTAGGCAAAAAAGTATGGTAGCAATATATGGCATCACCTGTTATCCACCTGTGATATAGTATCTACCTTTAAAACTGAAAACCACGTCCCTCTGCCTGTTTGTTTACTGAACTATGTGAACCGAGTACCTTCTAAAAGGAGGGAATCCACACAGGAGGATGTAGGTGATGACACCTGCGGCCCAGATATCCACCTTCAGGCCATAACTGTGAAATGAGGGTAAGAACAGAGCCAGAAAAAGACTAAATCGTTTAAGCAAACTCTTTCTGGACATAAAAATACAGAAAAAACATTTTGACATCACAAATTCTGCTGTAACGATACAACAGTACATATTACCACATAAACGTGCCTGCTGCCACATACTGTATGCGTAGTTTGTCTTGCTGTATTGTACACTGGTATAAAATACCGTTTTCTTTTTAATCTTCAGTCAGCTGATTACAACAGCACAATACTAAAGCATATTGCGTCAAAGCGTCCAGCTTACCCTGACTCAGCGATGATTTCTGGAGCCACATATGTAGGAGTGCCACATACAGTATACAAGGGGCCCTCGACTACAGTAGCTAGGCCAAAGTCTCCAAGTTTCAGTGATTTGGTGCCATCTGGGTACTCAAAAACCTAGAATGAAATACTCATTTAAAGCCCACAGAGGATCTGGATTTGTTGTAAGACCCACCCCAAAATACAGCATGTTTGTAAATGCATACCAGTAGATTCTCTGGTTTAATGTCTCTGTGGACGATGTTCAAGCTGTGTAGGTACTTCAGCGCTCTGGCGAGGTTGTACACCATGATACTTGCGTCTCTCTCTGTGTATTTGGCCGAGGAGGTGATGGCGTCAAATAAATCGCCTCCCTGCGAAAATATGACAACTGTGTTTTACACAGCAAAGCGAGAAATGACCCCTCTCCCCTCAGACACCCACTCCCCCCTCAGCCTCTACTGCACCTTCACCAGCTCCATAACCAGGTATAGTTCAGAGGGAGTGTCCACCTCCTCGATCAACATGATGATGTTGGGATGTTTCACCTTCCGGAGCACAGCGACTTCATTTTCTATGAGGTGCTCCTAGGAAACACAGACACACTCACTCTTAGTTGGCTAGCGCCCCGGTTTCTACGCTCAGTTGTTGCGCTAATAATAAAAGATCTGAGTTGTGCGTTAAACGTGAGCGAATCCTGGTGTGTCATTGTGTAAGTGTGTGAAAGTATGAGGGTAATGCGAACAAGGGTGTGAATAAACAATATCACTTAATCGAGCTTTGAGCATCAGAGGCACACAGGTGTGACCGTGCTGTGCACCGACATATGATCCCTGCTTACGTCTGACTGAAAGTGACACATGCAAAGGGAGGAATAAAAGGAGGAGGCAGAGAGGAACAGAAGTGAAACCTTTCCGCTGCACTTTGTCTTGTCGATAATCTTCAGGGCAAACTCTTTCCCCGTGGACCTGAACAGAAACAGTGCAATTAGGGGATAACACTGAACGCAGCAGTGAAGCTACAGCAGTGTCTGTAATTTAAATGGAGTGCTCGCCGGAGACGCTCGGTTATGGTTTTGCAGGAGCGCTGCGTCACATCGTTACAGGGGAGGAATTCTAGATGTAGCAAATAAACTTTGTTATGCAGAGTGTGAGCTGTGAAACCGTGCAGGCGCAGGCCGGCTTAACGACATCGGCCGAATAATTGTGCTTCCCTGGCTTTTGCTAATGAGATCACACCCAACATGAGTGTAGCCAATTGATTCCAAAAAAGTAGCTGTGCAAATGTTTATTCAATGACATATACACTGTATTTTGGTAAGAAACTGAGAATCTAAACTGTTTGTTTACAGTGTGTTCCCATAAGTACTTTCTAGGAAGGTGCAAGACATCATCTTGCGCACACACACACACACACACATTCAACAGGCCCCTCTTTGTCACCTCCACCTCCCTGTCTGTGTGTTGACTGAGATTAAAAAGGCTAATGAAGTGAAATCACTCCTGGGTTTAATCCATGAGATAGTTCTGTCTGCACAATGTCTGTCATCAGGACTCAAACGGCCTGACTGGGCAGTGACCATAATGTGACACATACTTCAATAAGCTGCACACGGGGAGGAGGGACACTGCTGTGCGTTCACTGCAGATTTCTGCCAACATTTCCAGTCTGATCGAACGGGTTTCACTTACCTCTCCACACAATCTTTGACCACAGCAAAGTTGCCATCTCCGATGACTTTGCCAATCTTGTATTTTTCACAGATGCTCGAGGCATGCGAGTGCTGGTTCCCATTAACTGCCGAGGAGAGACAAAGGTTATAAACAAGCAAGTCTTAAAGTTACACAAAACGACGCTGAAATCTAGCAGCATAGCCAGGCTTTCTTTGCCTCAGCTGGCTTGAAAAAAAGTCAAATCCAAGTCAAAGGTAACAGATATCATGCTGGTGGTTATCAGTTTTCTTTATTTAACACAGACTTTCTGTTTAAGGCTTTGTCTACTCACAGAAACAGAGTTTTGGTGTCATCTAGGAAGATTAAAGGAAGATTGCTTTAGTGTGTTGCCGGGTTAAATTTTAATCATTCTAAATTACTGGCTTCAAATAGTCTATAAGCGTAACTGATTAATTTTCTAATCTAAACTCTAGTAGTTGCAACTCCAGCAGGTGTCACACTGAGTTAAGCAGCAGAGTCTCTGTGTAAAATTACTCTGATCATACCTTCTGGACTCAGCTGATTGGTTTGCTCCTGATGATTGTTCAACGAGCCATTTATATTTGGGGAAGAGTGATGATGTGACGGAGGGATCTGTGCAACAACAAACAACAACAGAGATAAGAGCTCGGCCTCATCAATACTCAAACTGGCAGCAAAATAACAAACAGTGTCGACAAACATAACGATCGTCGTTAAAACGCTGCTGATCTATTACTGGCTTGTTAGTGACTTTGATTACAATAAAAGGAGACATATTCATTTTCATATTCTTTCAGATGTAGACGATTTCAGATGTCTGAGTTTGACCACTTAAATGAATCATTCATTTGTTAAGAGTGTCATTTCAGCAGCTTATGTCTACATTTCTGAAATGTCAGCAATAAATGCATGCCACCAGCACTAAACATCAGAAAAAGTTCACTCCCCATCATGCACAGCAGTGCTTACATACCGCACTGAGCCATAATGTGCATTACCTTACAGTGAGGATCTATTTTTAGGTAGCCCTCTGAAGCAAAATTGAACGTGGGACAGTGTCAAGGTCCCTTTTATTGGTAGATACATAAAAAAGCTTTTTACTTTGATAAATGACTTTATCTGACTGTCTTAGTGGTGCCAAACTAATGTGGATGGATAACTCTGGGCTCACAGAGGAACTGCGCAAAGGTAGAGGAGGTTAGCCAGCTGGCTGGATCATTCAGAAATGACAGTCTGGGACTAACACAGATTTACAGGAGAATCCATCAATAAAGCAGATTATTATCTTAAAATCTAGTGAAAACACATCAGGGAGCTACGACATAGCCTGCGAGTCATACAACATGACTGACAGTCAGTGGCTTGATAAATTCATTTGATGCTGATTTATTCTATTTCAGGGTATGTAGGTTGTGTATCCTTGCCTTATCCCTAGCTTTGCAATAAAACCACTAGCAGCACTAATTTGGATTTAAAGTCTCAGAGGCAGAGCTACACTGAAATCAGTGTATTCAAGCTAATCCACTGGTTAACGGGTACCAGTGAGCCAGAAAAATGCAGGAAAGACGGCTATATGTTAGCAAATGCAGCTGGAATATAGAGATTTAAAGCATTTTTAGGTAAAATGTAAATAAAAGCAGAATGCAATCATTTTAAAATCCCATAAACTGATATCATATTCTCAATAGAACGAAGAAAGCAAAAAAACTAAGAGTTGTTGCTATTTCACGAAAAATAGTGACTCATTTTGAAATTGATGGCATAAACATGTCTGGAAAAAAGTTCGATCAGAGGCGACAAAAGGCTGGAAGCAACATTTTGTAACTAATTAGGTTACTGTAAGTCACATGACTGGTAATGAAAAAAGCATCTGAGAAACTGTTCACCGTGCCATCCACAAACACAAGTTAAAGCTCTATCATGCAAAGGAGACAGCATATCTGAATATGATTCAGAAACACTGCTGTTTTCTCTGGGCTAAAGTTTATGTAAAATGGACTGGGGCGACCTGGAAAACTGTTCTGGGGTCAGGTGAATCAAAATCTGAAGTTCATTTTGGAAAACATGAACACTTTGCCCTCTGGACTAAAGAGGACAGGGGCCAAACAGTTTATTCAAAAGTCTTCATTTGTTGCTTGAGGGCCTATGGAATTAACAGCTTGTTAAGTTGTTATGTTTCCATCCAATGCCTTTTCCAGGGAAGGGCTTAAAATTTTCAGCAAGAAAATGTCATCTATTACAACAACATGGCTTCATAATAGAACAGCCCAGGTTTGAACTGGCCTGTGCAGTCCAGACCTTTTGTGAATTCAAAATTAGTGCATCGTGAAATGAAAAAAATAAAACAAAGACGACCGAGGACTGTCGAGCAGCTAGAATCCTGTAAGGAAACATTCCTCTCCTAACAGTCCAGCAGCTGGTCTCCTCAGATCACAGATGTTTACGCCTGCTGTTAGAAGAAGAGGGCTTATCCCAACTCTTTTTGAGATTTAAAGTGACCAAATTTTTTATTATTTTAATGGTAATATGGGTTTATGAGGTTTGTGTTTTAACATTATTTACATTTTACAAGGCATCACCAACATTTTGAGTTAGTGCTGTAAAAATATATAAAATTATATACTGGATGTAAACATTTCTTTACCTTTAAAACAGTTTTGACTTTGTGCTTATCTGCATCTTATCTAGACAGTTTCACTAAAGGCGCTTGTTTGGTCTCAAGTAGGACGAAGTGAAGGAGTCAGTGTCAACACAAATGTGACACACGCCCTGAAATTCTGCAGCATTATGAACTAAACTTTAACAAAGTCTGTCAGTGTTCTTTTGCAGTATTGTGTGTGTCTCGAGCGACTGTCAGTGTGAGCCCATGCATATATACACAGTACACTGTATAAAGAGAATCGCTGAGACTTTGTGGGTTCTGGTGCAGCAGCAAGCTGTGGGTGTCTTGTTACTGTATAAAATGCATTGGATACACAGTCTTACCTTAAAACTGGGGGTGGTTCGAGGGCTGGTAGGGGATGGAGTAGAGGACTTGGTGGACTTGTGGGTTGAAATACCATTTACTGTGCATAGAGAAGAAAAACAGGGCAAGAGTCAGTGGGATTATGAGTTCATCATTCAGAGCGTAGTAGTTGTAGTTCAGGAGTAATGCACAGTTTTGAGGAGAATCCATCAATAAGTCAGGCAGTGACTTAATAAACATGTTTGCAGCAAAATATATTCTTTTGAGATGTTTAAAACTGCCAGCGATACCAGTGCTAAAAGATAACCCGTGGTTATCCAATGCAAACTGTATCACACTAGCATACTATGCACTTGGTAGTAAAGTGAATCGTCAAACAGCCCCCCCTGTGACTCACTCACAAATTCGCAAGATCTTTTTTAGCAGGTTGCAGATTCTCCCCATGAGGGGGAGGTGTGTGGTCATTTTGAGACTCCTCTACACTTTTAGTACCTACAAAAATACCATTATTCTTTCACTGAAAGCACTCTCACTACAGGTAACGAGGTTGAATGATTGCAGAATTGCAGATTGCAGTCTAGGCTGATGCCCCTATTACTGTTCACTTTGGTTTATGTAGACACAATACATTAAAAAAATGTATTGATTGATCATAAAAGTGAGTTTTTTGTAAATTTGCCTGAAAATTATCATTACATTTCACACGTTTGCATATACTTTATCACTCTTTTAAAACAAGAGCACACAGCAGGGACGAAATCCTCTATTGTTTGAGTGATTCGTTCTCTCAAGAACAGTCTATTTCTGCTTCGCTCTCTATCGGCTGCTGGCACAAATACAGAGCCATAATGCGTCAAACTTTAACTCACAGTCATTCATCTGCATAAACCCAGCCGAGCTGAGGAAAATCATTTCACACTGCCTACAGGCTGCATCTTTGCACTCACATTTCAGAGTTTAACTTTTTAATTTAATTATAAACTCAAAGTGTTTCTTCCTAAAGGTACTTCAAAATCAATGCCTCAGAAGGCAGTTTACACAACATGACATTAGCCTGTAGATAACAAGCTATTTTCTCAGCATCTCATCTGCAGCTATTCAGTTAGATTATAATTGAATTATCACAGAAGCATTCTTCAGTTGTTCATTTCTAGCAGTCAAGAGAGTAGTAGGGTATCTGTGCTAATGTGCTACTCATGTTTAGCTTTCTGTGCAGACACGGTATTATCAGTTCATGGCTCTGCAGCAGCTGGCTCTCTAAAAGGTAGTTGAGTAGAGTTCAATGCATCTCATTGGCCTCAGAAGAATGAGGGAGAGAAAGAGGGTCAAAGTACAGAAATGTGTCTTGTTTAAATACACTGATCTGAGATCTGAGGAGCTACAGAGGAAACAGCTAACAGTACTAAAAATAGAAAGAAACACAAACCAGTGTTCCTATTTTTGGCTCTGATTTTCATTTAACACTAGAGGACCAATTAGTGGAAGACTGACTGTTAAGAAAACTGCTTTATTTCATAGACTTGGTTTTAGCAAGCTAAAGTAGCTAATAGTAGCTAAAACAGTCAAGTCTGTTATGTTTAGAAAATTTTGTGTTTGCTCCCTAGTTTGAATTCTCAGTTTGATTTTTTCCCAGCATAACTGCAGTCTTTGTATTTGGTTGTAAATGTGTTGTCATATTGGATTTGGCTCCCCATTCATATGCTATGGTTAAGCTGCTAATGATTAGTTTATCATTAACCATCATTCACAGGTAAAATTAAAACATATATGAATGTCAAGTATGGGGTGATGCTAAGACTAGACAATTTTAAGAATAGAGTAAAGGTGAAGCTTCAGTAATCAGTAATTATTCAGATTATGTAATTCAGAATTATACAGGGTGCCACGCCTGTCAGCTAAGAACAGGAAAGTGAAGCTATAATTCACTCTGGTTCACCAAAATTGGTCAATAAAAGGTTGGAAAAACGTTGCCCGGTCTGATGAATCTTGATTTCCGCTGTAACATTTGGATGCAGTGATGGATCCTGACCTGTATAAATAGATCACGGTTGTGGTGGTGTGTAATAGTGTGGGGGATATTTTCTTGGCACACTGTGGGTCCCTTAGAACCAACTGAGCATTGTTTAAATGCCACAGCATACCTGAGGATTGTTGCTGATCATGTCCACCCCTTTATCACCACAATGTACTCCTCTTTCAAAGGGTATACTGATTCTAGCAGGATAACGCACCATATCTCAACACTCAAATCATCTCAATCTGTTTTCCTGAACGCGACAATGAAGTCACTGTAGTCACATGGCCTCCGCAGCCTTAATTCAATACAGCATCTTTGGAATGTGGTGGAACGAGAGATTGGCATCATGTAGGTACAGCCAACAAATCTGTAGCAACCATGTGATGCTATCATGTCAATCTGGAGCAAAATCTCTGAGGAATGTTTCCCTCAACTTATTGAAACTATGCCACAAAGAATTAAGGCAGCTCTGAAGTCAAAAGAGGGTCCAATAGAGTAGTAGCAAAGTGTAACTAATGATGTAACTAACCCCAGAGCTACAGGTCGGCTGAACACAGCTTGTCCACAAAGAAAACAAACCTACCTGAGGTCTCAGTGTTTTGTTTTTTCAAAATCAAACCAAAGAAGACTTGATGCTAACGGAGTAATAAAACATGAAGCAGTTGTGAGCAACACTGAGGATGATCCTGGATCATTTATGGGGGAATCAAGCTTAGCTTTTCTCTGATAAATTTCGACTCAACAGGTAGATTCTACATCAGGTGTTTTACTCTTTGACATTTCACTTTTGCGGTAAAAGCTCCAAATGGTTATCAAAATGGTTTAAAAGTTAAATATTATTGTACAAATATGAAGATTACCCCTGAAAACGTTGGGACAGCAGATTTGGAGTCACTGCTAATTATATAAAATGTCAAACTAACAAAAAACATTTTATAACCATAGACGTGAGCACAACAGATTTCACAGCACAACATGTTAAGCCTCACCTGGGGACTTGACTGGGGACTGCGTGGTGGAGAAGTGGGCAGGTCGCCTTGCTACATAACAGAAAAAAATACAATGCAGAGCATTCAGCTTAATGTAACATCTCTCAACACAGCACACAAACTGCTCAGAAACTATGGACAGTTTACATTTAAGCTGCTAAATAATCATTGCCTAACCTGTTACAGTCTTATGTTGGCTTTAGTCGAATGGGATTTTTTTTTATGTGTGAAATATTTTCATACATACTATATGCTGCAATAACTTGCAAGAACTGACTTTGCCTGGATTGCAGACGTATGAGGTGGGAATCGCCACACATTTTTATAGACTATTATTTTTAAAATGATTGTGCAACACGTGCCTCCTACCTGCACTGGGGGACTTGCTGCGCCGTGAAACTCCAGGGCTTTTAGCCGTCCGGTTTGGAGTAGCAGAGTGGCTGTATGACGACTTTAGCACTCTGCATTCTGGGAAAACAACGCAGTTAAAGTCACCACAGCATTCATACCACTAATGCTACTCCCTGGAGTCTGTGAAGCAGGACAGAACTTGATTGTTCATGAAAAACTGCACAGGTTTACAGATTTGTGCATATCAGTACCTGCTCCACACCAGCCTTTCATAACTGACTGCAGTAATAGATAATCATTTTGTACACTATTTCTATTGCAGTCCAACACATACATTCAAATCATCCAGAGTGCAGTGTGACCCATAATGTATATCAGCAGATGCAGAACCTGGATGAATAAAGCAGTTCTAGCTATGAAATAAAATATTAAACAAAATCTTTTTCCAGGACCAACAAATATAGTTTCCAAACTGATTTGTGCTTCATGACTTAAAAGCTAACCTGCTTACATCTGATTACCCACTTTCCTCTCCTCAGTCATAGGGTGTGTCCTGGACCTATCTTCTGTACTCTCAGCAGAGTGCAGTGTGCCTTTTTATGTACCTTCAAAGACCTAATTCTTACAAGTGGAGCACAGCAGTCTAAGTGGGACAAAAGCTCTGAACTATAACTGCATACAGGCAAACCACCATCAGTTAACGTGTAGTGTGTCAGGATATGCCTCCCTGTTGTTAAGCCAACCTGACCAAACAACACAAATATCAAACAGGATGTCAGTATTTTGGACTGCAACTAAATTAAACTTCCTCTTCTTCCCATGAGGTTGTTCAGTCTTGGCTGAAGTTATGTGCAGCTATGACAGTGAATGCACAAGCTGATTATACAGGTCATATCCTGTAAGTGTCCTCTAAAACTTTCTGCATAATAAAATACAGAAGTATGCAAGACGTGCATAACTTATCTACAACACATACAGTACAGAACATTAAAGTGGGATTTTTACAAACACATGGACTTGACATGCCATTCAAAAATTTAAATGAAATAAAAAACAAGAATGCAACCTTCTTCCCTTTTTGACAAAAAGGATGTGTGTTTAAAATATGCAACACCATTTTCAATTTATTATATAGCTACAAACCCAGTTTGACAAAAGCTGGGAGGCTGTATAACATGTAAATTAAAAAAAAAAACAGAACGTGATGATTTGTAAATCTCTGAACTCCATATTTTATTCACAACAGAACATAGAAAGCATACCAAATATTTAAACTAAGACATTTTACATTTTCATGAAAAAATGCTCCGGATGCTGGAGAAGTAAAAAGTGAAAGAGCAGCCAAAGCTCATTTAAAATGGACTTGGACAAAGTGGTAAACTTTTCAGCAGTTCAATGAATTGAAATGTGAAATTCTTTTTGAAAACATGGATGTTGCATCCTCTGGCTTAAAGGCGAACGAAATCATCGGGCGTGTTATCAGGACTCCGTTCAAAAGCCTGACTGCTGGTCTATGGAATTAGTATCTTGAACATGTTAAAAGTCATATACAGTTTTTAGATGAACAAACACTCCCATCCAGATGATGTCTTTTTCAGGGACCTTGCATATTTAAGCAAGATAATTCTAAAACGAATGCTAATTTATTACAACAGCATAGCTTCATAGTAGAAGAGTCCGGGTGCTGAATCAGCCTCCTGAAGTCCAGATCTTTCCCCAGTTGAAAACATTTGACATTACATTTCTTAAAATTATACATTTTCTCATTTGATATGTTTTCCATGTTCAAAATTCCAATCAACAATAAATCACATATGGCATTGCACAGGAAAACACACAGCATATCTTGATGTCAACTTTTCAAAAGGAAGGAGTGTTTCATGCAGCTGCAGGAGAACAAATAATGGGTTAAGAATGTCATGCTAATACAGAGACACACACAGAGACATATGTTTGGTTAGTGTTAGTCAGGCCTACCAGTTGTAAAGGCTGTGGAAGCCTTACCACTGTGATCCAGCACAAAGTCGTCTTGGGCATAGCGAAACTTCTCTGGTCCGCACGCTATGAAGACATCATCATCTCCGAAGAAGTCCTGCAGGCAAGTAATCTGGAGACAAAACAGTAAATATTAAGGAGTGATGAAAAATGCGGATATCACATTTTTCAGATCTAAATCCTCATTGAAGTATTGATTTCCACACCATTTAATCTGCTTTAGCCTGTGCCACTGCAAACCACTATGCAACCCACATTTTCACACTATGCCTGAGTATTAAATACCTTTTCTGTTCTGTATGGGTCCTGCTGCCACTTTCCAGATATACACAACTACAGGCCAATTAGAAATAGCAGATGGAAATAACAGCGCTCTTTTGAATGCAGTGACCCTGACTGAACAATGTTTGTGTCTTGCATCAACTGAACTCATCCAAATCTAGAAGAAGTTAAGAACTGTTATGAGTAATGATTTATTACATTTATTACAGTAAAAGATACAAGATGCCTTTTAAGACAAGCTGGATTTCCCAATTCATCCTGCCAAATGTGCCATTTCCAGAAACTTCATTAGCTCTAAGTTTAGTAGTAATTGTATTTAGTAATTTAGTAGTAAACCAGAACAGGTTTTAGCTACACGTTTAACTGCAGTGCTTTTAGATCTACACACTGAATCATCAGCTAAATAAAACAGGCCAACAAGGTCAGAACCTCTCCTGACACCCAGAATACTGCAGAGTTAATGCAGAGTCTTGAGAGGGAGGCAGTACAGTTCGAGGTTGTGTCGCAGGGTAATTTCTCTTCCTTCTTCTATTCTGTCTCACACCGTAGTTGTCATTTTCTCTGCAGCTCAGAGCACTTTTTGTTTTACACCCACCACCACCACCCACCCCAGGAGACGGAAACAGAAGCTACTTTTAAGCTACACTGAGTCGTGCCCATACACACACACACACAATCCCTCTGTTGCTGTAGGTGGACAAGTAGGAAGATAAAGGAGCAAAATATCCGTTCATTATCCCTCCCACCACTGCATGCATGTGTGCCCACTCGCTGGCAGTCATATGAGTTGTGTCCACACACACACAGACACACACTTTTGCAAATAAGAGGTGGGGTACTGCATGGCTAAAGACTGTGGGCAGATGGATCCTCTAGAGGAGATTAGGGGTTGACACAGCGGGGAAAGTGTATTTGTGTGTGTGATGGCCGACAGAGGAACAGGTGGTGCAGAAAAGCAGAATGGCCACTGAAGAGGGTTAAAAAAAAAAAAAAAAAAAAAACAGAGATGGAAGCTGACATAAAATAAGTTAGAAGTGGAGGAGGAGTAAAAACTTACAATGATGAAAAGTGTAGTGTTTGACATAAATTCATAAACTCAGTTACTCGTGTATTAGAAATAAGTGCGACGCACAACGTGTCTGCAATCAGACAGTCTGAGTTCAGAATGAAAAATTCAGTATCTGTGACTTTCTCATAGTGAATGCAATTTCTTTTCAACTTTTATGACAACTAACGACCTCTTTTACTGGCAAAACTGAGGAGTAGTGCTGCTGTGGGGAAAATGTCTGCATAATTCGTGTCCATGCTTAACTGTGGCAGATTACTGAAGATTTGACATAGCTGAAGTGAATGTCATTCTTTAGACAGGCTCTCACTCAGGAATTTGGCAGCTGATCCTCACACTGTACAGTGTAAGCACAGGTGGTAGCACCCGCCCCAGGGAGCGTCCGATGGGTGTCAAAAATGGACTGTGGTGGACTACGAACTCTCACGCTTCTGCTGCATGAGGATATTGGGTAACGTTTCCACTTGACCTCTAACCTTGATCCTCATGGCCTGCTGTTTCCTTCGGTGTGCAGACATTATGTGTGATGACACTTTGCTGCATTTTCGCTGTGTCATTTGTTTAAGGACAACGTGAGACAGCAAAGCACAGACTGCTGAGGTGAGCAGCGAGCACCGTCCTCTGGCAGGGGAGCCACAAACTGGGATGACATCAGCAGCGAGAGGGCTTTAGTGACAGCTTATAACAACAGTTTGTCATTTTGTGAAACGCTGTGGTGGCGACTCAGTTCATGTGAATTTTCTCACCATACTCAAACCTGTTGCACAGTCCAGTAAACTCTTTAACCACAGGCTATTCAGCTTAAAATGACCTTGCCAGAATTGTTCTACCTCACTAATTCACGTGTTATATCATAAGCAAACAAGATACACATGTCAGTGCCCTTGGAAGCTTGTGATATTATTTAAATATTGTCTTAGAGTTTAACTTTTAAACTGAGTAATGAGAGTGGCTGGAGTGATATTTATTAATATAAACATCTTGCATCAAGCTAATATAATAAAAAACAAGGCTAGCTTTTGTATTATGTTATAATAAAATTGTGATTTTCATTTACTATGTAGTACAGCTGTGTGACTGCAGCACTTTGGATGTAAAATAGCTGCCTCGCTCCGTGTTGGCAGCTCACTGAGACTGGCCAATTAAAATCAGCGGTTCTACTTGGTGGACCGGAGCTAACCATCTCCTGGCTGCAGCTTCAAACACACGAGGTACGGATAAATGTTCTCATTTAAATGTCATGCATGCAAATAATAAGCACATTTCACAAATATAAAACTACAGCCTCACATTACATGATGCCTCTTTTTCGCTTGTGCAAAGAGAGTGGATGATAAATTACATCACAATAACCTAAAAATTTCAATCTAAAATTGAAATCTGTGCCTTAATGCCCCAAGACCTACTTGTCCCATGTGCCCTCTGAGGGAGTGGGCTTATTTATGAAGAAGGCAGACTGGAATATTATACATCACTGTTGAAAAGGCTCGTGGCTGCACACTCATTTGCTTTCACCCCTACGCACACCTCTCTCTGCAAGGCTAGCACTGCTGGGGCCTATGATAAAGTACTTTTCAGCTGCCCTGTGATGCCCGGGGGGAATGCAAGGGAATTGAGACAAAATGTGGCTGTATGGATACATTTTAAACAGGCATAAAAAAGAAGAGGTCAAGTGGTTAAGAACTTAAGTTAAAGAGCAAAGTCTATGAACGGAGGTTGTGTTCTGTGTTTGTATTGATTTTCTTTTTTAAATTGAAAGCAGTTTAGAAATGCACAGTTTGGAATTTATTAAAAAGTGACTGACTTTATATTAAATAAAAGACCATGAAAAGTCAATTAAAGAACAGTTTATTTAATATTTTGGATTTTCTTTTTTCAAGACAGGGGGAACAAGTGGCAGTGCATCGTTATATGATGTGAGTCAGAAACTACACAACGCCAACCTATAATATCACTTAGTGTACTATAAATCAGACCATAATTTATAAAATGAAGCCATATTAGATCAGATTAGGAATGTTTGCTAACTGAAAACTCCGTTAATTTTCCTCACAGACTTCAAAATAACTTCTTTTTTTTCAACCAGTTTAAGTTTAAGGCAGTCCTGCATTGACTTTACTTTCACACCATCATCTTTCTTCAGCACAGTGATTGAAATACAGGCTTTTAGATTTATATCAAGGTTTTACAAAAGTATTTCATACACTTCTAGGACTTACAGGTATTTTTATACATTGCCTCCCATTACCAGCGGTTCATAAGTAACTGGACAATTCACTGAAAAACTGTTCCCTTGTAATGTGCCATGATTAACTAAGCAGATGAAAGACCTGAAGTTGACTCGAAGTGCTGAACGTCAATCTGGTGGTTTTTTACTGGAACTCTCACTATGAAGTCCAAAGAGACGTCACTACAAGTAAAGGAGGCCATCATTAGGCTGAAAAACCAAAATAAACCAATCAGAGAGATAGAAAACTTTAGGAAGTGCTCAGATCTACAATCTAAAACATGCTTAAAAAGAAGCCATGCACTGTCAAATTCAGAGACCTGGAAGATCCCAGAAGACGGCTAAAGTGGATGATTGCAGAATTATTTCCTTGGTTAACAAAAATTCCTTCGCAAAGTTTACCTAAGTCAATGCTCTTGAGGGGATATCACTTTCAAAGCCTACAATCAAGAAACGCCTTCATGAATGGAAATAAAGAGGGTTTACTGCAAGGTTGTTAAGGCCAGATTAGCATTCGTCCAAAAACATTTAAAAAGCCCAGCACAGTTCTGGAAAAACAATCTTTGTACAGGTGAAACCAAGATTAACTTTTACCAGCATGATGGGAAGGAAAAGTATGGACAGGGAGAGAAACAGCTCATGACCTGAAACATACCACATCATCTGTGAAAAATGGCAGAGGCAATGTTACGGCACGTATAACTGCCAGTGGAACCAGGGCACTAGATTTAGATAGAAGTACCAGGATGAACTGTGACGTGCACAGGGCCATACTCTCTGCTCAGATTCAGCCAAACGCTGCAAAACTGATCTGACAGTGCAAATGGATGATAACCCAAAGCATACTGCAAAAGCAACCTAAGAGCTTCTTAAGGCAAAGAAATGTGATATTCTTCAATGGTAAAGTCATTCACCTGATCTCAACCCAACATAGCATGCATGAAGACAAAACTGAATGCACAAAGACTCACAAAGACACAAGAACTGAAGGTGGTGGCAGTAAACGCCTAGAAGAGCATCTCAAAGCAGGAAACAGTGTTTGGTCATGTCCAGATTTGGGGGAGTGGTCCGAGTGGTCCTAATTTCTGAACAGTTAATGCAATACATTTAATAAACTCCTTGAATTTAATTCAATCTGCACACCAGTGACATATTGACTCATTGTTTTTAAAGTCCTCTGTGGTGGTGTACAAATGTAAAATTACAGGACATCTCCACAGTTTAACAGAAGGGACCACTAGAAGCAAAAGTAACACAAAATTGCTTAAACTAAAGTCAACCAGCAGCTTGCTTCAGTGATGCAGAGGCTGATATGAGGATGTGCGTATGCTGTAACATCACAGCGGGATGTCGTTACCAAAGCACACTTCTAAGAAGACCCAGGTGTTACAAAGCAGCGGTCCCCAACCTTTTTTGCGCCACGGACCGGTTTATGCCCGACAATATTTTCACGGACCGGCCTTTAGGGTGTCGCGGATAAATACAACAAAATTAAACTAGTACCGGTACCGAAAAAAAGAAGATTTATTCATAACGCACGTGAAAAGACCCGGGAAAATCGAGTTAACGATAAAAATGATAACAAGATAACCCTGAAAACCATACATTTCACACCTGAGCCTCAACTCTCGCGGCCCGGTACCAAACGACTCACGGACCGGTACCGGTCCGAGGCCCGGGGGTTGGGGACCGCTGCAATAAATCATATGAAAGAACTGCACAGAGTGGCCTGAAGATGAGACAGAAAAGCAGGCAATTTACTGACAACAGTAAAAAAACAGTCATACTAATCCAATCAGCTGCTCCCTCCTCTGCCTGAGTCTCCTGCAGTGCCTGATGTCAGCATTACTTATCTGTTGAATTTTTTAAGTTTCTTATAAACGAAATTTCTCACTGAAATGTAAAAGAGCTAAATATTAAAGCTTAAATACATTTCATATCACATTATAAAGCAGGACTCACAATTTGAGTATGTTTACACATGGGATTCTTTCCTCAAACACAAGGAAAACGTTGGAATCGAGAAATGGAGAGCATAAACGTCAGACTACATTGACCATGTTTGCCTTTGCTCTTGTCAGCCACTGCCAGGATAAACAGCCAATGGCCGTCTACTGCCAGCAGTGTCCTGTAGGGCCTGTCTTGGCCAATCAGTGAAGTGAACTGTTTGCAGGGTTCGGTATTGGCTGGGTGACATGACTTGAGGGTAAACCAAGTTTACCCTCCAAGATGGGACACTCCCCCTCCTCCCAAATGTCTGACCTTCTCTTACCCTCACCATCAGTCTGTGTCCTCCGTCCTGTCTGCTGTATTTTCTGCCCGGGTAAGCTCGGCAACAGCACAAATACGTGCCAAGGGCTTAACATGTGTGGATAATTCAAATACAATAACAAGCGAACAGTCTTGATTTTCAAGGCGTTCAAAAGGGTTTTAAAGCAGGGAGGGAGAATTGTCTTCTCTTGTTTTTACAGAACAAAAAAACAACTGAAACAGAAAATCAGCAATGAACAAAACACACACGCAAAAAAAGCATAAAAAGGGAAAACGACAGCTATAATTACTCCGTCCGTATATGTAAACCTCATTTACCCACAGACCTTGCTTAAATTCTCACTTAGAGTGTTACTTACTTAAGAATTTGCTGATAAGTAGATGCCCATTAAGTTTGTCAGGGGGATGTCTGAGCTAAAGCCAGCCTGGTTATTAACACTGTTTGAACTCTCAGACAGAGGCAGCTCCCTGAGACAGTTTAATTCCTCTGGATTAGAGCAGTGAATCTCAGACACGTGTAACAGGCAGCACAAGCAGCGTGGAAATGAGCGATGAGAAATCTAAGCCCATCATTAACTCACGCCAAAAGTGATACAGCTTGGTGACAAATGAAAGTTAAAAGAAAGAGATCATCATCATCATCATCAACTTTATTTACAAAGCACTTTAAAACAACCACAGCTGACACAAAGTGCTGTACATTGGAACTGTAAAATAAAATTACATGAGATATAAATAAAAAACAAATAAAAGAAGAGTGAAAACATTAATTAAATAACTACTTCAATTAAAAGAGAAAACTAAGTCTCACTGAGGTTAAAAGCCAAGGAATAAAAGTGGGTTTTAAGACGTGATTTAAAACTGGACAGTGAAGGGGCCTCTCTAACGTGCATGGGCAAATTATTCCATAATTTTGGAGCCACAATAGAGAAGGCCCTGTCCCCTCTGAGCTTCCTCCTGGATCTCGGTACCTCCAGGAGCAGCTGGTCAGCTGACCTGAGAGACCGACAGGGTATGTGGGGATGAAGAAGCTCAGAGAGGTAAGGCGGAGCAAGACTGTGAAGGCATTTAAAAACAAACATAAGAATTTTAAAATTAACTCTAAAAGACACAGGCAGCCAGTGCAGGGAGGCTAGCACGGGGGTTATATGCTCTCTTTTTCGAGTTCCTGTTAGGAGTCGTGCAGCTGCATTTTGAACCAGCTGCAGACGTGAGAGCAATGACTGACTGACCCCCACATAAAGTGAGTTACAGTAGTCCAGGCGGGAAGAAATAAAAGCATGGATCACTGTTTCAAGGTGCTGCCTCGAAAGAAAAGATTTTACTCTTGCCAGTCGCCTTAAATGATAAAAACTGGACTTCACCACTGCTCTGATTTGGTTGTCCAATTTAAAATCACTGTCCAACTTAAAACCAAGGTCAGTAACAACAGATTTAAAATAGACTTCCAGGGATCCTAAAACAACAGAGGAGGACTCACAGGGACCACTGGGTCCAAACACCAACACTTCTGTTTTCTTTTCATTAAAATTTAAAAAGTTTAGAGCCAACCAAGCTTTAATGTCATCTAGACATGTCAAGAGAGGTTTTATGGAGATGCCATCCTTGTGTTTTAGTGGCAAATAAATTTGGCAGTCATCGGCATAACAATGAAATGAGATCCCATGCCTTCTAAGGATAGAACCCAGAGGCAGTAGATACAGTGAAAAGAGCAGTGGCCCTAAAAGATGAAAAAACAAACCAAACCAAAGTGAAGTATTAAGGAGTTGGGCCACTACATGCTGCCAGAACAGCTTTAATGCATTTAAATCACACAGAATGCATTTGTATTGATTTGCAATGATCATTCCTCAAAAAGAACAAGTAGATCAAAACCACTGGCAGCAAAATTTCATCTATTCATCTCACCCTGTTAATATTTACATAGGCATGTACTAGTATAATAAATATACAGGCAGAAAGAAAGACAGTGTGTGGGAGTTGTGCTTAATTGTTTTTATGAAGTCTTTTCCCTCATTTAGGTGTGCAGAGATTTCACACTTAAAGACAAAAGCAGCACAGTACCCATTGAAGTCATTTGTAGAGCAGTTCAGAGAAACTCCAGCAGCCTGCAACATTTCGCCCTATCACACATTACACAGCTGACTGGCTTACTGTCTTCCTCTCTTCCAAGAGATATTTGCACAAAGAGACTCATAATCACATAACTTCAGGCTGTCTAAATGTACCTTAGTGCTCCACTCTCTATATGCAAAAAGAGCTGTGCAAGTAAAATGGAAACACTGTACAAACATCCAAATACAAAGGTTCAAAGGAGCCCCTCCTGATTACCCTTCAGAATTGCCGAGGGGCTAAGAGATGCTGCCAGTTAACATATCATGAGTTTTAAATTAATAATAAATCAGTAAGAGTGCTACATTTAGACTGGCTTTAAAGACCGGCCCAAAATATTAACAAGTCCAAAAGCTCCAAGCGCTCTTAAGCCAGTGAAAGAAAAGACTTGAACATCAAGAACAAGCACAGACTTCAGTCGCCTGGTTGACTTGGACAACTGATCTGTCCTCAGACACTCAGCTAAAACTTGCTGTGACTCTCCTTGCGTGATTAAACTCGAGCAGACAAACAGTGTGAGCTGTGATTTGTGATGATGCCTAACCATATCATGATGTCAGCTCCTGCTGGGGGAGCGAACGGCCCGCTGCAAAGAATGGACGAGGGCCAGGCTTAACACAAAACAAAACAAAAACAAGCAGTTGAAATCGCACAGCACACAATGGATGCACTCCCCCTCTATGGCCTCCACACGCTTTGCACAGCTGACAGCCCGCCCCCCACCCAGCACCCCGGCTCTCTGTCGTCTGGCAGCCTTTTGTCTTCCCGCTTGTTCGGTCGGTCCTCGTGAAACATGGAATAGGTACTCTGGTGTCATAACTGCAGTGACCGTGTTACAAGTTGTCACGAAAGCTGGGAACAAAGATTGATTCCGAGTATCCAAATAGATGTTAAGTTATTGCCAAAGCTTCGTGCTTGTCTATCAGTGCCAGCTTTGTTTACTCAAAGTCAAGTCAAATCTACTCGCAAACAGGAGAGCCGATACAATTCTTGGCACATGAATCCCCAAATGAAAAACTGGAGCACATTTTAATGAAGCCTCGTCTTAGTGTGGTTCAAACCAAAAATACACGGCCACTAAAGACGCACACGGAGAAACTAAACACATTCAAACAGCTAAGACATCGTCAATTAGAAGACAACACAAGTGCAGCATAACAAAATGCACAGAAAATGACAGAAAAACCACTGAAATGCTGTTTTATTAAGAAGCTGCCTGCTTTCAGTGTGCCAATAATCTACAGTCTGTACTCTGTGGGGGGAAACTGCTTTAAACTCAACTTTAAAAAAGCAAACTGAACAAGTATCCCTCTTCCACAATGAAAGGACAGCCCTGCAATCCACTAAACTGACAAAAAAATCTGATTTACTAGCAATATAGCTTGAATAGTCTGATTTTCTAGTAAGGATTTGACAAATAAAAGGATAATTCAAATAATAACATATTGTCGAGCCTATCAGAGAGCACTCCTGGTTGGATGGTGTCAGTGCACTGGCGTCAGATGGTGCTGTATGCTAATGACAGTACAGAACAATGGGTGGGCATGCAAATTTCATGGCTGTTGACCCAAATGACGGTGTTTAATCCAGACTGTGTGCTGACAACAGCTCAAGCCTGACAACCAGATGAAACCCTTGTGTGGCCTTGCCTCTAGCTAGTCAGAGATGGAGGCAGTCTTATTAATCTATCTCTAACTGCAGCAAGTTTCACCGCCTTGCCAGGAGAATGTGCAAACAACAAGACATCAGCACCTTCAATGTGACAACTGAGTGAGAAGAATTCGGACAGCTTAATGAATGCAAACCCTTTAACTGCTGGCACAAGATAGTGGTGCCGCACGGCAAGACCTGGGCTGCTGGGATAATGGGGACAGGAGGCCATCATCATTAAGACCATGTCATTGGAGATGATGCCAAAGTGCATCAGCGTCACAGTAACCACATATATGTATACGCACCAAAAACACAGCAGTGCATGAATGCACTCTTTCTATATGTGGCACAAACAGAGCAACTATTTGGAAAGTTGTGAGCAATCTTAACTCAATATTGAGGACAACACTGACATTTTTATGCAGTGCGCTGCAGTCGAGGAACTATATTTCTTTTTATGTCCAAAACAGCTGGTTACCAGAAACCCGATCTTTGTTGTCAAAGCTCTGGAAAGATATAAAGGGGGAATTGAACCTGAAAGGAAAAGTACATTTTCATTGCTGCCTTCAAGATATCAGTAGAATCTGCCTGTTGGGAAAAAGTAATCATCATAGTATTTGTCCCCTATTTACCGCCTCTTACTTTATTAATTTTATTTCCCCCTGTTTTTTTTTTTTTTTGCCTTTGCTTCCTAATGTACTGAACTGCATTTACTAATAATTGCTCCTGGGTGTAGAAATTAAATTGCACTGGCATGAATTGAATGCACAGCTGCAGCAATAACGCTGGATTAGTTTACTTTTTTTATTACAGTAATTTGTGTCTCCTCTTGCATAGCTCTATTTCCCCCCCATACACTTTGTACCTTTGTACATTTATGAATTACAAAATAATAATTGTGCATCGTTCGTGTCTGTTTACTGACAAAAATACACAGATTTGTGTTTTGTTGACATAAACAGGGAAATATCCTTTCAAATGTTAAATACAGAAACAGATGTTGGAATGAAGTTTTTCTGTATACTCCCTTTTCATAGGGCATCATCGGTTATTAAAAAAAAAAGAAAAAGTGCAGGAGGGATAAAAAAAACCAAAACTGTTGTGCATGATTTGTTTTAGTCTGCTGGGAGACGTCCCAGACTGTGAGCCTGCTGCTCTTGCACAGCATCACATCAAATTCTTTGTGCCCTGATAAACTGCAGCGGAGTTGAAGGGCTACAAGTGACCTTCAGTTGTTGTCATGCACACTGCTGTAAAAATACTGGAGCCCTAATGCACTTAACAGTTAAGGAAGCCAGTTTTTACCCATCAATTTATAGAATTTCTGCTTCGTGGTTGCTCTTATAGATTTTTAAAACTATAAGCCATCTTCTGCATCTTTAGATTATTATGGATGGATTCGGGATCCTCTGTATCCCATTAGGTAGTGCAAACAAAATAAGACATTGCATTTGAGCCGACTGTCCAGTTACTAGTGCTCCCATTTCCTCTCCCGCTCCTCAGGTTACTGACTGACAGGGGCTTTAAAGATTTTAGAGAGACGAGCATTTGAGTAGTCTAAAGGTCAGGTTCTGTTTTCAGTCTCTCAATAGTGAGCAGACAAACCGTTATCCTACAAACATCATTAAAAGAAGTATTAAAGGCAAATCCATTTTAGGATTTCTATCATTTTCCATGTGCACGGGCAGAGATTTTTGGAAAAGGGAAATATATACATATATATCATTACAGAACACAGATTCCAGTTATCTTTCCACTGATTGAATTCACATCATTGACTCCAGGTACAAAACAAAAAGTCCTTTTTGTTAGTTGACAAACCTGCTCATCGTCTATATCCCAGACAGACCTCACAGGTCATCAGGTTCAAATCTTTTAACTGTTAACCCAGAATCAGATCCAAGTGGTCTTTCAGTTATTGTCTGGAACAAGCTGCCTGCTGATCTGAGATCAACTGTGTGTGTATTCAAAAACAGACTCAGAACCTCTTTATTCACCCAGGCTTGCACTCATTAGGCACTGCTGATCTGATTTTGTCTTCTTTGTTAAGCACCGTGAGCCAACATGCAATGAAATGTGCTATATAAATAAAATTGCTATTTTTATTACTGTTCATTAAAATTTTATACATATTGCTTTCAGTAAGACCAAGAGCACAACGGCTATTTCAATGATATACACTCACTGATCACTTTATTAGGTACACTTTGCTGGTACCATGTTAAGAAGCATCAGACCAATTCTGCAGGTTTATCAGCTGGACATCCATAATATGAGTCTCCTGTTCAACCACAACCCAAATGTGCGCTACTGGATTGAGATCCAATGACTGCGGAGGCCATTTGAGTACAGTCACCTCACTGTCATGTTCAATAAACCAGTTTTAGATGATTTGACCTTTGTGACATGGTGCGTTATCCTGCTGGAAGCAGCCATGTAGCCATAAAGGGATGGACATGGTCAGCAACAACACTCAGGTAGGCTGTGGTGTTTAAATAACACTCGGCTGGTATTAAGGGGCTCAAGGTTTTGGTTAACCTGTGTGAACTGTAGCCTCAATTTCCCTTTCTTAGCTGACAAGAATGGCACCTAGTGTGGTCTTCTGCTGCTGTCGCCCATCTGCTTAGCCATTTAGAGATACAGCTTGAACATTATAGTTTGGATATAACAGAATGAATTTTGCGTGGTCGAGAAAATCTCAGAATATGTTGAACAAATTTAAGAACTAAGACCTTTTAAAAATAGATGGTCGTGACTTCACACTTCTCTGTTTTTAAAAAATTTAATCTGGCACCGAATCTGCCCTGAAACTTTGCAAATGACAGATAAAATGTAATCGATTGTTCACTCACAACAAAAAAAGATTTTTTCCCCCTGTGGAAAAATTGGATTTCTCACCTATTGATCACTAATGCTTTAATAGCTGTACCACACCCTGGCAGCCTTTCCTCACTTATCATGTGTCAGGGTCACAAAGGGTTGAAGGCTACATCGGGGAAAGGCAGGGAAACTCTGGACTAGGGCTGCCACAAACGATTATTTTGATAGTCGACTAGTCACCGATTAATTTTGCGATTAGTCGACTAATCAGATCATCATCCATTGGACGTAAAACTACAGCTTATTGCACCAGCAGCATCTGCTCTTATTGAACTATCATTAGCTTACAGCTTTAAGTGTTTAAGGTGCTAACTAAAAATAAAGACAAGATGATAGTTTATTAAATTTTAATGAAATTTGCAGATTGTTTAGGTGAAGTTTAATAAACTCAGCCGTCTGCTCCTTGATATCTAACATATAACGGGACACCGGAGTAAATTCTGGAGCATCTCACACTTCTGATAATCAGCTGTCTGCCTGACGTTTATTCAGCTGTGTAAAAACTATAACTTTGATCTCAGCCAAACCGATTTACTCAGGAACAAATAAAATACTAAAAAAAGCCAAACAATAAAATATTTAAGTTATCTAAGTGACTTATATATGTTTAACCTGAGTAGCGAAAGACAGAGGACTCTAGTGAGCCTTGCCCCGGCTAGCTATCGAGCTAGTGGGTAACAGACGTCTCTGAAAACGTCGGGGCGCTTTTGGAAATATGTGGTGTCTTGATAAACTGAGCAGATATTTGAGGTTTACACAGCTACATTCTCGCCTGAAAATATGGTAAACGTTTATTTTGTGACCCAGAAAGAATAATAAGAGTAACATTAAAACTAACTAGCTGCCGCCATTGTTGGAAACTGAGCTGGGCTGCGCTATGAATTCTGGGACAGAGCCTCTTCTTCTTCGGGGTTTAACGGCAGCTGGCATCCTTGTACATGCAGTGCTGCCATCTTCTGTTTCAGTCCGTTATTACACTCTTAAATCCTACTACTTATTCCTGCGTCTTTTGTGATCTTACAAAGCTTCAAACGATGCGTCGACTATTAAATTAGTCGTCGACGATTTTGATAGTCGACGTAATCGTGACTAGTCGACTAATCGTGGCAGCCCTACTCTGGACTGGACCTAGATTTTCAAAATCACAATAGCGCCAATAACATCAGACAGCATTCTGTGCTCCATTAACTATTCACACTTTAGCATTTGAAGTGGGTATAACCAAGACAGCCAGCGGTTAACACCATCTCAGCATAATGAGCCCTATTTCTTACCTTTCTGAGCTCTTTCTCAGCAACAGACTGAAGTTACCTTAATAGTTTCTGCCTGTAAGCATAACTCTGTACAACAAGAGGTCTGTATTAGTCTTTGGCAATGCTAATATTTACACTTACTTCATCCCATGATTGGCTCTCTGTGTGTAGCTCATAAAGGTGACCGGCTCTCTGTGTGCAGGTCAGCTGTGTCTGCTGCCTGCGATCAGGTCAGGTCACGTTTGCCTTTCGATTCAGTCGTCTTCTTCTCTGCCTTTACCGTTAAATTACAAAGAAACTAGCAACCAGCGTCACATGAGACAGCAGACCTATTAATTAAATCGTTCCTGTTGGCTCCCAGCATAGTGTTTGTCCTTAGTCCTGATATGAAAACTTTGGGGTTTGGAGTAATTTGGCTACTACTGCTATTTAAAAACTCTGTCTGCAGGATATGTAGCAGAGTATGCATCCCAGTTGAGCAGATGGTGTGGAGCTGAGTGGCATCTTTGCAGTAAGCTGCTGCCGAATTTGTTAAAACATGGCAGGAAAGTTAAAGATCTGTGTGCCTGAGATGACCACGTCTCGGTCCTTTCTTGCATCGCACAGCTCCAGAAGTAGTAGAGACTGTTGAAAGAAAAGTATTTTGAACAGTCGAAGCCCTGTGCTTCTAATTCTGTTTTTTATTTCAATCTTTAGCTATAATATGAGCAACCATTATGGGCAAATATATGCATATAAATAACAAAAAGCACAAAACTTTCACTTTATTGAACCGCTCCATCGTGTTTTCCTTTTTAATACAGCTCACAAAACATGCAATATATACTTCAGGAACATGAAGAATACTGAATCTATCAACGTTAGAGTCCTAAAAATGTGTATCAGCCCAAAGATGTCCAGCATGAGGCTTTAGTTTACAATTCATTCATTTCTCTTATTTTGTCACAGGGACTTTTTTTGTCTTTGCTACTTCTTCTACAACTCCCTTGAATACATTCTCTATGATTTACACGCAACAAAAGCAAACTCAGGGACCGCAGGACTGTGCCCAAAATTAATGAATGCATCGATTCGACAGTTTAGACAATTAAAATAGGAAAATCTTATTTTCTGCCTGCCCGGTTAGCTTTGAGATGTAAAACAGGGTTTTCTTTCAAAAGCAGCAGCTGATTCTGTTGGCCCTGATAACTATGATCTACAATTAACATTCAGTCTGAAGAGGAGCTTTGACTCAAGGAGGGAGAGTGGACAGAGACATTTTGTGAAAGGCCCCTTACTCGCGAAAAAACATCCGTGAACACAAACGCCCTCAAACACACCTGACAGCTGCACTGTAACCCTTCCTTCCAGCTTGTAGGTCTAATCATTCGGTTGTGGCCAGGGCGGGGGCTCTGTGTGAGTGTGAGTCCATCAGCGGGTGGGAGTCTGGGTGACCGGGTGGCTGGTACCCCCGATTTGATTTTGGAGGAGCAGATGGTCGGCTGCTGCTGGAAGGCATTTGGAGTGTTTGCGTGTGTTTATGGGTGTGTGAGTGACTGAGGAAGGAGCCTTAGAAGTGCTTTTTATACAGGCTATGGGGTTCAGACTAGAAAGATATTCACATGAACTACTAATATACATTCAGTTGCCAGTTTATTAGGCAACCGCATATTATTGTAGGGTTTTTCCCTTACAATATAAAGCGCCTCGAGTGATTTGATGCTATATAAATAAAACTGAATTAAACTGAACTGAACCTAAAACTTCCACTAAAACGGTGCTGCAGTAAATCCAACTTTTATGGGAGTTCTAATGTTCAGTTTCTGTTTCTGTGTGAGAGCCGTGACCCTTCTACTGTGGATTCATGAGAAGCCTGTATCTTATAATGCTCTTGAATTGGACTGCATTAAAATAATATAACTCTTTAATCTAGGGCTGTGCGATATGACCAAAATCTCATATCCCGATATAAGAATTCTATCGTCCTGATAACGATATAAATCACAAAAATGTAACATTTTCTGTAAATTCTGTGAATCTCGGGCAGCTCGTCTTGCGGGAAGTGTTTCCAGCTGCGCGTCATGTAGCTGGAGTCGAGTGTTTTAACCGATGCATTAAACTATACATTTTTAGACATAAGTTGTGCGTGCTGCGGGGAAAAGCCTGTTCTAACGTTTGAGTCTAAGGTTTATTTTCTAGCACCTGGCGGCTCTTTTTTACTTCTCATCCGTAAATAATCTGCTCTTTCACGTGATTCAGTTTATTTTGAAAAAACCCCCAACAGGATCTTGAGCTTTATTGTGAAAGGTTTATATGGTACATAAACAAGCGGACACGCGATGGCGTTACCGTCGTTGTTGCTAATGACAACGCATAAAAACAGGCGCTTATCCGTCCATAGTGTGGTTATATTAAATATAAGAGAAAGAGAGAACTTTACGAAATTAATATAGCCACTACAGTGACCATCAAAACGGTGAAAAAAATATTGCCGTAAACAGTTTATTTTGCGACACCACGAAACAAACGATAGCGTAAAATGAAACGATAGACGTTTTTATATCGTCATCCGATATATATCGTTATATCGAACAGCCCTACTTTAATCCGTCCATCACACTTATGGGACTGGGCATTTTGGAATGCATCTTTAGAGTAATCAAATACAACTTTGCTCGTGATTTCTGCTGATGAAGTTTTAGATATGTGGCTTTCAATAGATAGATAGTGTAAAAGAAATGGCCACTGTAAAGTCTCAGAGCAAGGACGATTCAAATCTTTAAAGGCTGTGTGGCACACAAACCAGGAGAGATGTAGGCATCATCAGAAAATCATCATAAAAGCTGTTAACTAAGAAATCACAAGGACCAGGAGAAATACTATGAAAACCCAACTAGCAAGTATTACCAACATGATCTGGGTAATATTCTGGTTAGAGCAATCAACTCACTGCATACAGTCAGTGTGTCAGAAAACTGAACTAAGACCAGCAGTAAAATGAACAAGAATGGAAAAACCTTAAAGAGGCTAAAGAAACAATCACTTTAAAACAGAATCAAATGCTCCAGCACAAACACATTTCCAGTGTTTTCACTAATAAATGGGACTGAAACACCACATTTTATTAGCTAAATAGCATATTTGCACCTCACAAACTTTGGAAGTTTTAATACTTTGAATTGACCAACATTACTTTTAATAAAGACTTAACTCATCTATATATAGCGCTTGCCAGATGGATGGATTTATACTCCACCAAAGAGCAGAAACCATCTGTTAAAGGAAGCTAAATAAAAAGACTACTGCATCCACAGGCTGGTGCGATGTGATCATTAAGACGCCTGCGGTGAATATCTAAGGAAGCTAAACGACACACTTGTCAGCATAAATTGTGTAATGTGTCATCTGTAATGGATAACCTCAAAACATTTACAGAGTACATGTTGTGAGTCACTATTACAAATGATTTATTTATGGTTGAAAAACATAAAAACCTAAAAGGGAAACAAGATTTTTCTAGTCAGTCAGCCAATCGGTGATTTATTAGAATCACTGCTGTGAATGTTGGGCTGCGACTGATCTTCAGTTTGATAAAATAATATATTCGACTGATGTGTCGTTTGGTTTTTTTCCCCTTTTCCTTTTTTGATGTTTTCCTTTAGAATAAATATAGATTGGGACATTACGGTTCAGTTTAAAGCACCACTGAACACACGGGCCATTCCCACAACACTGACATCGGCAATTTCAGTTTCACCCACTTCCACCACAAGTTACATTTACACAGACATTGTGGACTTTAACACAGTGCCTCATTCTGGCAAACTGTATCAGCATGGTTTGGGGTAGAGCAATCATTTAAACACTCTGCCCACCTCTTGTGAGTTCAGATGATTGGTCAAAGCATTAGCTCTCAACACTGATCATGAGTTTTAAAGTGCACAAATGCACCCCATAAAGCTCCATATCTGCTTCTCCTGATCTGGAGCTTAAAAAGCCTGGAATAAACAGCTGGTCTGCATAGCTGGTCTACTTGGAATCTCTCAAGGGATGGAAGAAGACATATCAAGGCTTTATGTCACACAATGTAATTCGAGTGGGAATTCGAGTCCGCTAACCGAATTCTTTAAAGTAGTTTTCAAATATGAAGCTTTTTTCCCTTTTAAAAAAAAAAAAAAAAAAATCCCTGTAAAAACTTTTCATTGTCAAAGAGGGAAACTTCAAATTTAAGTTGGAGAGCATCAGGTACAGGGAGCTTTTTTTCTTTACTTTCCAAAAAAGCTACTTTTAGCTGCTCCCTTATTCACAAGCGGTCGCTACAGCACGTAGCTCTGCATGTCTGATTTGGAAGATTTTTATGCCCCTTCCTGATGCAACCCCAAAGGGATATGTGGCTCCTCTCTGAGTCAAACTGGGGAGCTTTCGCTTGTTAGGCGAGGCTTCAGTCTACAATAATGTAAATAAATACAGCAATGTTCTGGATGCTATTATATAATCTTGTCGAGTCAGTGTTTCTGTGCAGTGCTGGCCTAACAGAAAGGATGCTTTGCTTGCTCTGTCAAAGGTGATAAGGATCACAATTCTCATGAGTCAATTTGTCCAGACTGTCCAGCCCAGAAAGATTCCCGTCAGCTCGCAGAAAACAAACATCAGCTGGTTTGGTTGTCACACTTTCAGTCCCAGTTTAATTTTTCTTTTCCCCACTCACCAACACTTTTAAAGCTCAATTTAACTTAAACTTGTTAACTTAACTTGTTACCAAAGAAATTCATTTAGTGATTTTGTACTAAAATGGACAAAGCATGCTGACATTTTTGTAGTCTTTGACATAATTTTGTAATCAACATCCCTGTGTGAGTGGAGCTGATCGTTAAAAATAAATAAAATGCAGTTTAGCTTCACTAAAAATGCAAAACACCTAGAGCTCTATCAGTTCCGTAGTTACAGTAATTAAGGTTTCACTTTCTAAATGCTTAATTCCAGTAAACTAGTTTTATGAAACCATGAATTGATACATTATTTGTTAGATAAAAATGTGCATCAATCTATTCCAGTATAGGCCAAATACAGGATTTCACAAAAATCTTTATCCCCCTAATTTTTTTAAATTTTGCTAGGAAAATGGGGGAAAGTGCAGTAAGTACAAGAGAAATACAGTATATATAGCAAAAACAGAATTCGTACAATTGTGAGTAACTTGAAAGTCAACATTTGGTGTGAACACCTTTATTCTGCAACACACCCTGAACTTTTTTAGCAAGCTATCCTTTAATTTTTAGGAATAGTTCTCCAGGCTTCTTGAAGGACATTCAAAGCTCTTCTTTGGACGTTAGCTGCCTTTTATTCTGTATCAATATGATCCCACAGTTCTTTATTAATGTTGAGCTCCAGGCTGAAGGACACCGATCCATGACTGTTGGTGTTCCATTGTGTGTTTTTCTATCCACGTAAGCTTTTACTGGACGGGCAGATTGTTTGGAATCATTGTGATACTAAAAAGTGAAGCTCTTGCCAATTAAACACTTTCCAGATGGTACTGCATGGTGGATCAAAATCTGATGGTACTTTTCTGTGTTCTATCAATTTTGACAAGATCTCCAACACCCCTAGCTGAAATGCAACCCCAAACCATGACGGAGTCTCTCCACTGTGCTTTACAGATGCTGAAGATACTCACTGTTCTTCTTCATACAACATCATAGCGCTTCATAGGTCAGTGTCAACTGGCTTAACAAAGAGTACAAGCAAACACATTCCTCTGAAAATTGTCAGGTACAAAGACTGGTTCTCTGTCTTAACTTCAACCCTGAAATCCACTGAATCATGCAACAAGATGAGTGTTCTATAAATGTATGTAACATCTTACATGTGACAAACATACTTTGACTTAGTTCTCTGAGCACATTTCATACGAACTCTTCCAACATGCATCACACAATACAAACATCACAAGAACAGACTCGGGAACAACTTCTTGTCCAGCATCATAACAACAATGAAAAATCTGTGTAATAATCACAGCCATGTACAATATTTCAAATGATCAGAAACTCTGTGCAATATTCTCATTATTGGTAAATTCACTGTGTAATACTCTTATCATATTCCTCTGCCTAGCATTGCCTCATTTGTTACCTCGTTATCTTACCCCGTTAACTTGCAAATACTTTTTATATTTAGTACTTTTTATATTTTCTGTGAGAATGACAGTTTGTTCATGGTCAGATGAGATGCCAGCGTAAATATTTTACACGGGGGCCACCATGTGTTGTAGCTCACCTCATGTCTGAACACCAGAATTTCAACATGTGCCCAGATGGATAGCATTATAGCATAAATAGTCTCATGTGGTACAACCAGAGCACGAGGTGGGGATACCATACTGATGGATACGGCACAAGGCCTTAAAGCCAAAGTGTATCCATTACTGCTTTGTTGAAATAATATATGGGCGTAGAATTATGTATGGGTGATTAAACTGACTTTAATTATCTGGACTGCTGACACAGCTGAAACCTATAAATTGCAGTGGTTTTTAGAGATAAGCTCAGCTTTGCTCTATCTGGTTCCCGTAAGCACATTAGCCAGTTTCATCTCATTGAAAACAATATGTTTAACTAGCTCTGGCTGTTAAGTTATGCAACTGTAGCAAATAAAATCACCACACAAACTAAAACAAGAACAGGTCATAGTTTGTGTAGTAATTACTGGAGCTGGTGTCCACACAGTTAAAGGCAGTTTAACATGATGTAGCGCAAGTTAAACAGATATTCGTCAGACCTACCTGCTTGCCTTCCAGTGTGTACAGTCTCCTCACTGCGCCAGAGTCCAACTTGATAGCGTCTGTGATGTCGGTGAGCACCTGCTCAAAGGAGTGTGCAGTTTTCTTATTGAGCAGTATCCGAACGGCCTTGCGGGGCTTGACGCCGCTGCGGATGACTGTGACTAACTTGGGTTTGATGAAGTCCTTAGATTCCCTCTGCAGCTCACTCTTCAGTGGGAAGAGAGACGGGAGGGAGCGCGATGTGCTGGTCTTGCTGCCCACTGACCAGTTGGGGTTCACGTTCTTGGTGTAGTCGACACGTCGGAAGGGTTCATTGGAGGCGCACACGTAACTCTCTCCTGCAGGAAGAAATGAGCTGTGTGAGGTGCTGTAAAGAGAAGCTAAACACTGGCGCATAAAGCTCAAATAGCCACGTAAAGAACTCAAGTCATCAGTGGGAGGAAGTCCTGCAACAGGTGAGATGGCCTCATCATTACCCTGACATTAACATTACTGCATCACTCTGGGATTATAAGGAAACTGTGGCAAGCTCTTGCTAAGATCAACACATACCTTTAAAGAAAAAACATCTGTGTGTACATTTACCAAAGAGAATGGCTGAGGTTATTTTGCTATTAATTGCGCACTAAAGGACACATACGTTGCACAACATCAACCATAGCATGCCTTACTAAACACTGCTCCCATATTGTGAATAACAACGAACTGACAGTGTGACGCTGTTCTTCTCTCTCCCTTCCAGCTGCAGGGCTGCTTTATTGGCCTTCCTCCAAAGAAAAGCGTTTTGCTTTATCAGCCAGCATTCCAGTTTAAACACCCTAGCACGCAAGTGTTTCTCCTTAACAAGAAAGTCGTGATAAGTACGGGAGCTTGGTGGGTGAACAAAAACCACATCAAGAATGTCTGGAGATTGTTTTGAAAGTGCTGGATTTGTGCTTCCCTGCTGCCGGTCTGTTCCAAATATGAGTAAGAGCTGGAAAGTCACAAATAGTGTCTGCAAGTACCAAAGCCTCTCTCAGAAGCAACTTACTGCAAGCTCAACTTCACGAGAGATATTCGGCTTTATTTGAAATAAATCTTGTTCTAGGAAACTAGATAATTACAGGGTTACTAGGAATCAGCATGTACAAACTAAGAAACCGAGAAATAGATTATTACTCATGGCTGCATCTGTGTATGAATATAAGACCCACAGTGGCTGGCTCTGTCCAGGGAATCCCAGTTAAGTAGCAGGAAGAGTAATCCTTTACATACCACAAAAACGTATTTGTTCAAAACTTAAAGGAAAACTTTTATTTGTAGGATATGTTCAGCATATTTTTCTCACCAGTTCATCTGCTGATAAGAAATCAATCCCAACACTGACATTTTGGTTACTGGATTTGTGTCAGAACAAGCGAATTGAACTTCAGCGTAAAAAGGCCAACTGAGACACCGCGTCCCAGGATACCAGGTTTTATTAAGCCTGCAATTAACCAAAGGCTAATTAAAAGGCTAGGCCACAGCTGGAGGGGAGCTGTGAGCTGTGGTTGAGCACCAAAACAAAATATATAACCGAGGCTGCCGTTCATCTGCAGGGAAATGACAGAACGCTGACATGCCCTCAGACGGTGCGCGGTGACGGGTCTATTCCCCGACGTCCCACGGGGATGTGATTGGAGCCCCAGCCACCCGCCGCTGGCTGCTGTCCTCGTGTGGACAACAGATGAGGACAGGCCTGACGGACTGTTTAACCAGCCCAGCAACTTTTACGAGGTGACACAGCGGTCACCAGTCCAGCATGACGTCAATAAGCAGCCACTGTTATTACTGTGATAACAGAGTTGCTGTCACCCAGAAATAAAGTGATATAATAACTGCAAAAAGTATTCTCAGTCTTATGAGGTCATGGTTCTCCGATTTATACTCACAATGTTACAAAGAAAGATCAACTTTCTTTAACCTTATCAGACTGTGGCCTTTACTTCACACTTGAATTTCAACTGTCAATTTGAGTTTTTACATTTTACATTTACATTGTTTCTATCATCCTAAAGGGTTGAACTTCATTCAACCCTTTAGGAATCATATTGTCACATTTTACAGAAACATGTAGCACACGTCTGTCATGAGAGGTGTGTATTATCAGTAAAGAACTGTTTCTAAGTCATGATTTAAAACTCTTTCAGCCATTTCTCTCTGCTGTAAAATACAAAATATTTTCCCTAAGGCTCAAATGCTTTAGTATCACAAGCCAATTTGAACACCGACCATTAAAAGGCTTAATTTCCCCATGAGGTTCAAATAAAGACCCTCTGGTGCCCAAACTTGTTATTGCCCCGACTAGAATTCCCTTTGTCAGCATGCTACGGAGCCCCACTGTAACCTGCAAAGCTCTTTCTAAACCCATTTCAGGATTGGCTATAGCCGTTGTTTTCCACAAGCACAGCAGTTCGAGTCGACTGGTTGGCTCTGTAATCCCATCTAGTCATACGAGGTGCACATGTGAATGGCGCCTGATTGGGTTTTCACACAAAAGAGTCCCAGCATGCCTCAATCAATGGATGCAGACTGCTGAGCTGTGCAGTAATGTTTGCTCTCTTTGTCCATTAGATGGGTGTGTAAACATCGACAAGATGGCCCACCTGCAATCTGAGCGGCTCAAGGAGAAATTAAGCAGTCAACAAACATGCTTACCATTGACCCAGGGCATTATCATATCCTGAAATTCCCACCTTAAAGGGCCTGTCTCTTCAAACCAAAGCATAAATGGAATATTTGTTCCTATTGGAATAATAGGCCCTATTTGGTGAGATTAGAAAAAAAAAAGACAGAAAAGCAATACAATCAAATCAATGGAGGCCAAATGGAACGAAGTATTCTTTAAGTATTCATTTTGGGGTTATTTAACCGTAATAACAAGGTTGACTACAGCAAAAACAACACAAAAGGACCTGCTTTATTTTTCCCACTATGTGGGCACTCGTACATTCAAACACTTGTCCTAATACCAAAATTCTTCTGCATACACCACCAGAACAGTCATTTTGGATGAACTGCCCATTGAAATAAAATCACTGGTTATGTGAGCTACTGAAGTAGCACTGAGGGGTGAAGTCAGTGCACCAAAACAACCTTGGTGCAGTTTGTTAAACTACTGTTGCTACAGAATTTAGATCAGGCGCTGGCCTAAATCTTCCCCAGTCTCTGGAGGGACAGAGTAAAGCAAATGAGTGCAGCACAGACTGAAATTTAGGAAGATGTGAGATGAAAATAGGATTAATAACTTCAGTAAGAGGTCAGTGGATCCTAAGTGTGTGTGAGGAGCAGTAATAGAGGACTGCAGTCAGGTCACAGTGCAGACAGTGAACATGAAGATTAACTTATTACTGAGAGGCCACTCTCCCTGCAGAGTAAACAGCACAGGGAAGGAGTAGGTAGGAGAGTATATTCTATTCGTTTCTGCAGTGAGTGACCAAATTTGTCTAGGGGCTCTTTGACAAGATGAGTACAGTTCTCCATATAGAAGGATTACAGGAACAATTGTTACCACTTTTTGTAGTAGTATTCACGTTTATCTTATAAAAAAAAAATGGACAGACAGGGGATGGGGGAGGGCAATTTTTATCCTACAAGCCCCAAGGCTGAGCTCAATCAACTGCAAAAGATTTTAAATGCCAGTGAAGCCAAAAAAATACAAATACATACGTTCACTCACTTACTCACTTATCCATTCATTCATTTCCAGGCAGGGGTGTATTTAGTGAAACACAGGGCACTTTCACGCCCACAAAAGCTCACAAATAAAGTAGCTAGGAGCGTGAGTCCAGCTGAGATCAATGGGTAGTGATGCACATTTTGCAGAACAGAGCATTAACTGTACTGAGGAGGGGTCTGTATGCTTGAGTGCATGTATGGCACTAGGTCAAACATGTTAGGGCGGTTACGTCAGTGCATATACAGCGATAATCTATATCGTTGCACTGCATCCAACATATAAGTAGATGGGTTTAAGTGCAGCAGATATTTGGAACAGAGTCAGAACTTTCCCAATTATGTTGTAAAAGCAGGACAAGGAGCCAACTCTCTAAATATAATTTGCTTTGTAAGTTTTCAGGCAACTTAATCAATATTCAAGGCAAAAAATGTAGCTTTTAAACGATAAACAGCATGTCTGAGTCGATGCACATTAGGCCACCATTGATCTAATCTCAAGTACAGAGCTCCTGTCATCATTTGCGGTCACGCAAAGTGATTGTTGAAGGCTTCATCCATCATCGATCTTACCCTCTACTAACTCATCCAGGCTGGTGATCTTCCTGCCCCCATCCAGCGTGTACAACGTCCGGACTCCTTGCGGAAGGTTGACGTTGTCTGACAGGGACCGTGTGAGCTCCATGAGCAGGGCATCCAGGGATCTGAATCGGTCGTTAGACACGGCGTACACCAAACCTTTGAAATACTTGTCACCATTGCGATAAAAGCGCACCTTCCTGGCCTTTTTCTCGGAGGTGAGGGACTGGAGAGTGCGTGTGCGGTAGAAACTACAATGCGCACTGTGCGCGGGGCTTGGCACCAGCCCGTTACCTCTAGAACCACATTGAGACCCGGAGCCCGAATTGGTCCTCGGTGGCCGGTGAGGCTTGTCTCGTTCCTCAAAGTGTTCAAATTCAATACTTCTGCTTAGCGACATGTCGTCTCTCACTTTATCTGAACGCTGCTCCAAACAGGAAACCAACTTTTATACAGAGAGAGAGAAAGAGATGAGGGATCGATGAGCCAAATGAAAAAGGCAGCCTACACGTGTGCGTCCCCAGTCTCCACGTTAAGCCTGCTATGCCTACCTTAAGCAGCACCAACAGTTTCAAAATGAGAGGGGGGGGGGGAGAAAGTCAGGATGTGACCCCTCAGTCCGCTGAATCTTATCAGATCGATCCGTTAAACTGATTCATCAACCGTCAACAAAACACAGCAGGAGTAATAATCCAGACGCCAGCTCGAGATTAGATATCCGGTTGAAAATGTGTCAAAAAACCGGCAGCTGTGCTTGACAGACATCGCAGTGGATCTCTGTTATCTCACAAACAGCCACGAAATGTTAGAAAAGTTCGGCACGCCGCACTGAAGCCGCCTCCTCCTCGCATCCTTTCCTCTAACTGGTCGTCAGCGCAGGCTGTCAAATCAATGGATAATGAGACGGAGGAGGAGGACGCCTTCCGCATCTCCGGGTCCTAATGCTGTCTATTGTTCCGTTCATGCATTCAAGACCCGAACAATGAAGTTGAGGTTTTACATTCCGGCCAGATGACCTCAGACTGAGGAACCGTAAGAATGATACACGCCCTCCCCCGGAGAGCGAGAAAGTACATTCTTAGCTGGCCTGAGATCAGTATAGCACAGCTACTAAAAAAACATATCGCCAGTTATGTATTTTATATATTACCTCTAGTTTACAATTAACCCCAAAGACATATATCAACCTTGTGTATTTAAATTGCAGCATATATATCAGATGATACCATTAATTAACATTTGCTCATTCTCGCTCATTATGTGTTTGACACACTTTATTAAAGGCTGAAATTTGAAACTTGGGGTAGCTTTATCTTAGATACATAACAGTGAT